>NW_027490424.1:0-209444 GCF_050948175.1 Xylocopa sonorina | reverse complement strand
ATCGCGTTTTAAGAAGCATTAGAAGTCTATTGCTACGATACGTAAACATCTGCAAACAATATTTCCTAGCAAGGAAGTGTCGCATTTACATTCCTTTGAGGTGAATACGAGGTATACATAACACTCCAAAATGAATATTATATCTTATCACGAGACATAGAAATGAAATGCGACATCTCGTTTTAAGAAGCATTAGAACTCTACTGCTACGATACGTAGACATCTGCAAACGCTATTTCCTAGCATGGAAGTGTCACATTTACATTCTTTTGAAGTGAATACGACGTATACATAACACTCCAAAATGAATATTATATCTTATCACGAAACATAGAAATGAAATGCGACATCTCGTTTTAAGAAGCATTACAACTCTATTGCTACGATACGTAGACACCTGCAAACGCTATTTCCTAGCATGGAAGTGTCGCACTTACATTCTTTTGAAGTGAATACGAGGTATACATGACACTTCGCAATGAATATTATATCTTATCATGAAACATGGATGTGAGATGCGATATCGCATTTTAAGAAGCATTAGAAGTCTATTGCTACGATACGTAAACATCTGCAAACAACATTTCCTAGCAAGGAAGTGTCGCATTTACATTCCTTTGAGGTGAGTACGAGGTATACATAACACTCCAAAATGAATATTATATCTTATCACGAGACATAGAAATGAAATGCGACATCTCGCTTTAAGAAGCATTAGAACTCTACTGCTACGATACGTAGACATCTGCAAACGCTATTTCCTAGCATGGAAGTGTCACATTTACATTCTTTTGAAGTGAATACGAGGTATACATAACACTCCAAAATGAATATTATATCTTATCACGAAACATAGAAATGAAATGCGACATCTCGTTTTAAGAAGCATTACAACTCTATTGCTACGATACGTAGACATCTGCAAACGCTATTTCCTAGCATGGAAGTGTCGCGCTTACATTCTTTTGAAGTGAATACGAGGTATACATGACACTTCGCATTGAATATTATATCTTATCATGAAACATGGATGTGAGATGCGATATCGCGTTTTAAGAAGCATTAGAAGTCTATTGCTACGATACGTAAACATCTGCAAACAACATTTCCTAGCAAGGAAGTGTCGCATTTACATTCCTTTGAGGTGAATACGAGGTATACATAACACTCCAAAATGAATATTATATCTTATCACGAGACATAGAAATGAAATGCGACATCTCGCTTTAAGAAGCATTGGAACTCTACTGCTACGATACGTAGACATCTGCAAACGCTATTTCCTAGCATGGAAGTGTCACATTTACATTCTTTTGAAGTGAATACGAGGTATACATAACACTCCAAAATGAATATTATATCTTATCACGATACATAGAAATGGAATGCGACATCTCGTTTTAAGAAGCATTACAACTCTATTGCTACGATACGTAGACATCTGCAAACGCTATTTCCTAGCATGCAAGTGTCGCACTTACATTCTTTTGAAGTGAATACGAGGTATACATGACACTTCGCCATGAATATTATATCTTATCATGAAACATAGATGTGAGATGCGATATCGCGTTTTAGGAAGCATTAGAACCCTATTGCTACGGTACTTAGACATCTGTAAACGCTATTTCCTAGCAAGGAAATGTCGCATTTACATTCTTTTGAAGTGAATACGAGATATACATGACACTTCGCAAAGAATATTATATCTTATCATGAAACATGGATGTGAGATGCGATATCGCGTTTTAAGAAGCATTAGAAGTCTATTGCTACGATATGTAAACATCTGCAAACAATATTTCCTAGCAAGGAAGTGTCGCATTTACATTCCTTTGAGGTGAATACGAGGTATACATAACATTCCAAAATGAATATAATATCTTATCACGAGACATAGAAATGAAATGCGACATCTCGTTTTAAGAAGCATTAGAACTCTACTGCTACGATACGTAGACATTTGCAACCGCTATTTCCTAGCATGGAAGTGTCACATTTACATTCTTTTGAAGTGAATACGACGTATACATAACACTCCAAAATGAATATTATATCTTATCACGAAACATAGAAATGAAATGCGACATCTCGTTTTAAGAAGCATTACAACTCTATTGCTACGATACGTAGACATCTGCAAACGCTATTTCCTAGCATGGAAGTGTCGCACTTACATTCTTTTGAAGTGAATACGAGGTATACATGACACTTCGCAATGAATATTATATCTTATCATGAAACATGGATGTGAGATGCGATATCGCATTTTAAGAAGCATTAGAAGTCTATTGCTACGATACGTAAACATCTGCAAACAACATTTCCTAGCAAGGAAGTGTCGCATTTACATTCCTTTGAGGTGAATACGAGGTATACATAACACTCCAAAATGAATATTATATCTTATCACGAGACATAGAAATGAAATGCGACATCTCGCTCTAAGAAGCATTAGAACTCTACGGCTACGATACGTAGACATCTGCAAACGCTATTTCCTAGCATGGAAGTGTCACATTTACATTCTTTTGAAGTGAATACGAGGTATACATAACACTCCAAAATGAATATTATATCTTATCACGAAACATAGAAATGAAATGCGACATCTCGTTTTAAGAAGCACTACAACTCTATTGCTACGATACGTAGACATCTGCAAACGCTATTTCCTAGCATGCAAGTGTCGCACTTACATTCTTTTGAAGTGAATACGATGTATACATGACACTTCGCCATGAATATTATATCTTATCATGAAACATAGATGTGAGATGCGATATCGCGTTTTAGGAAGCATTAGAACTCTATTGCTACGGTACTTAGACATCTGCAAACGCTATTTCCTAGCAAGTAGGTGTCGCATTAACATTCTTTGAAGTGAATACGAGATATACATGACACTTCGCAAAGAATATTATATCTTATCATGAAACATGGATGTGAGATGCGATATCGCGTTTTAAGAAGCATTAGAAGTCTATTGCTACGATACGTAAACATCTGCAAACAATATTTCCTAGCAAGGAAGTGTCGCATTTACATTCCTTTGAGGGTGAATACGAGGTATACATAACATTCCAAAATGAATATAATATCTTATCACGAGACATAGAAATGAAATGCGACATCTCGCTTTAAGAAGCATTAGAACTCTACTGCTACGATACGTAGACATCTGCAAACGCTATTTCCTAGCATGGAAGTGTCACATTTACATTCTTTTGAAGTGAATACGACGTATACATAACACTCCAAAATGAATATTATATCTTATCACGAAACATAGAAAAGAAATGCGACATCTCGTTTTAAGAAGCATTACAACTCTATTGCTACGATACGTAGACATCTGCAAACGCTATTTCCTAGCATGGAAGTGTCGCACTTACATTCTTTTGAAGTGAATACGAGGTATACATGACACTTCGCAATGAATATTATATCTTATCATGAAACATGGATGTGAGATGCGATATCGCATTTTAAGAAGCATTAGAAGTCTATTGCTACGATACGTAAACATCTGCAAACAACATTTCCTAGCAAGGAAGTGTCGCATTTACATTCCTTTGAGGTGAATACGAGGTATACATAACACTCCAAAATGAATATTATATCTTATCACGAGACATAGAAATGAAATGCGACATCTCGCTTTAAGAAGCATTAGAACTCTACGGCTACGATACGTAGACATCTGCAAACGCTATTTCCTAGCATGGAAGTGTCACATTTACATTCTTTTGAAGTGAATACGAGGTATACATAACACTCCAAAATGAATATTATATCTTATCACGAAACATAGAAATGAAATGCGACATCTCGTTTTAAGAAGCACTACAACTCTATTGCTACGATACGTAGACATCTGCAAACGCTATTTCCTAGCATGCAAGTGTCGCACTTACATTCTTTTGAAGTGAATACGAGGTATACATGACACTTCGCCATGAATATTATATCTTATCATGAAGCATAGATGTGAGATGCGATATCGCGTTTTAGGAAGCATTAGAACCCTATTGCTACGGTACTTAGACATCTGCAAACGCTATTTCCTAGCAAGGAAGTGTCGCATTTACATTCTTTTGAAGTGAATACGAGATATACATGACACTTCGCAAAGAATATTATATCTTATCATGAAACATGGATGTGAGATGCGATATCGCGTTTTAAGAAGCATTAGAAGTCTATTGCTACGATACGTAAACATCTGCAAACAATATTTCCTAGCAAGGAAATGTCGCATTTACATTCCTTAGAGGTGAATACGAGGTATACATAACATTCCAAAATGAATATTATATCTTATCACGAGACATAGAAATGAAATGCGACATCTCGTTTTAAGAAGCATTAGAACTCTACTGCTACGATACGTAGACATCTGCAAACGCTATTTCCTTGCATGGAAGTGTCACATTTACATTCTTTTGATGTGAGTACGACGTATACATAGCACTCCAAAATGAATATTATATCTTATCACGAAACATAGAAATGAAATGCGACATCTCGTTTTAAGAGGCATTACAACTCTATTGCTACGATACGTAGACATCTGCAAACGCTATTTCCTAGCATGCAAGTGTCGCACTTACATTCTTTTGAAGTGAATACGCGGTATACATGACACTTCGCAATGAATATTATATCTTATCGTGAAACATAGATGTGAGATGCGATATCGCGTTTTAGGAAGCATTAGAACTCTATTGCTACGGTACTTAGACATCTGCAAACGCTATTTCCTAGGAAGGAAGTGTCGCATTTACATTCTTTTGAAGTGAATACGAGATATACATGACACTTCGCAAGGAATATTATATCTTATCAAGAAACATGGATGTGAGATGCGATATCGCGTTTTAAGAAGCATTAGAAGTCTATTGCTACGATACGTAAACATCTGCAAACAATATTTCCTAGCAAGGAAGTGTCGCATTTACATTCCATTGAGGTGAATACGAGGTATACATAACAATTCAAAATGAATATTATATCTTATTACGAGACATAGAAATGAAATGCGACATCTCGTTTTAAGAAGCATTAGAACTCTACTGCTACGATACGTAGACATCTGCAAACGCTATTTCCTAGCATGAAAGTGTCACATTTACATTCTTTTGAAGTGAATACGCGGTATACATAACACTCCAAAATGAATATTATATCTTATCACGAAACATAGAAATGAAATGCGACATCTCGTTTTAAGAAGCATTACAACTCTATTGCTATGATACGTAGCCATCTGCAAACGCTATTTCCTAGCATGCAAGTGTCGCACTTACATTCTTTTGAAGTGAATACGAGGTATACATGACACTTCGCCATGAACATTATATCTTATCATGAAACATAGATGTGAGATGCGATATCGCGTTTTAGGAAGCATTAGAACTCTATTGCTACGGTACTTAGACATCTGCAAACGCTATTTCCTAGGAAGGAAGTGTCGCATTTACATTCTTTTGAAGTGAATAAGAGGCATACATGACACTTCGCAATGAATATTATACCTTATCACGAAACATAGGAATGAGATGCGATATCGCGATTTAAGAAGCATTAGAACTCTGTTGCTTCGAGACGGAGACATATGCAGTCGTTATTTCCTAGTAAGGAAGTGTCGCATTTTCATTTTTTGAAGTGAATACGAGGAAAATATGACACTTGGCAACGAATATTATATCTTATCATGAAACATCGAAATGAAATGCGATATCGCGGTTTAAGAAGCGTTAGAGCCCTATTGCTACGATACGTCGACATCTGCAAACGCTATTTCATAGCAAAGAAGTGTCGCATTTACATTCTTTTGAAGTGAATAAGAGGCATACATGACACTTCGCAATGAATATTATACCTTATCACGAAACATAGGAATGGGATGCGATATCGCGTTTTAAGAAGCATTAGAACTCTATTGCTACGATGCGTAGACATCTGCAAACGCTATTAAATAGCAAGGAAGTGTAGCGTTTACAATATTTTGAGGTGAATACGGGGTATACATAACACTCCACAATGAATATTATATCTTATCATGAAACATAGAAATGAGATGCGATATCGCGATTTAAAAAGCATTAGAACTCTATTGCTACGATACGTAGACATCTGCAAACGCTATTTCTTAGCAAGGAAATGTCGCATTTACATTCATTTGAAGTGTATGCGAGGTATACATGACACTTCGCAATGAATATTATATCTTATCATGAAACATAGAAATGAGGTGCGATATCGCATTTAAAGAAGCATCAGGACTACATTGCTACGATACGTAGAGATCTGTAAACGCTATTTCCAAGCAAGGAAGTGTCGCATTTACATTCCTTTGAGGTGAATACGAGGTATACATGACACTTCGCAATGAATACTATACCTTATCGTGAAACATGGATGTGAGATGCGATATCGCGTTTTAAGAAGCACTAGAAGTCTATTGCTACGATACGTAAACATCTGCAAACAATATTTCCTATCAAGGAAGTGTCGCATTTACATTCCTTTGAGGTGAATACGAGGTATACATAACACTCCAAAATGAATATTATATCTTATCTCCAGACATAGAAATGAAATGCGACAACTCGTTTTAAGAAGCATTAGAACTCTACTGCTACGATACGTAGACATCTGCAAACGCTATTTCCTAGCATGGAAGTGTCACATTTACATTCTTTTGAAGTGAATACGAGGTATACATAACACTCCAAAATGAATATTATATCTTATCACGAAACATAGAAATGAAATGCGACATCTCGTTTTAAGAAGCATTACAACTCTATTGCTACGATACGTAGACATCTGCAAACGCTATTTGCTAGCATGCAAGTGTCGCACTTACATTCTTTTGAAGTGAATACGAGGTATACATGACACTTCGCCATGAATATTATATCTTATCATGAAACATAGATGTGAGATGCGATATCGCGTTTTAGGAAGCATTAGAACTCTATTGCTACGGTACTTAGACATCTGCAAACGCTATTTCCTAGGAAGGAAGTGTCGCATTTACATTCTTTTGAAGTGAATACGAGATATACATGACACTTCGCAAAGAATATTATATCTTATCATGAAACCTGGATGTGAGATGCGATATCGCGTTTTAAGTAGCATTAGAAGTCTATTGCTACGATACATAAACATCTGCAAACAATATTTCCTAGCAAGGAAGAGTCGCATTTACATTCCTTAGAGGTGAATACGAGGTATACATAACATTCCAAAATGAATATTATATCTTATCACGAGACATAGAAATGAAATGCGACATCTCGTTTTAAGAAGCATTAGACCTCTACTGCTACGATACGTAGACATCTGCAAACGCTTTTTCCTAGCATGGAAGTGTCACATTTACATTCTTTTGAAGTGAATACGAGGTATACATAACACTCCAAAATGAATATTATATCTTATCACGAAACATAGAAATGAAATGCGACATCTCGTTTTAAGAAGCACTACAACTCTATTGCTACGATACGTAGACATCTGCAAACGCTATTTCCTAGCATGCAAGTGTCGCACTTACATTCTTTTGAAGTGAATACGAGGTATACATGACACTTCGCCATGAATATTATATCTTATCATGAAACATAGATGTGAGATGCGATATCGCGTTTTAGGAAGCATTAGAACCCTATTGCTACGGTACTTAGACATCTGCAAACGCTATTTCCTAGCAAGGAAGTGTCGCATTTACATTCTTTTGAAGTGAATACGAGATATACATGACACTTCGCAAAGAATATTATATCTTATCATGAAACATGGATGTGAGATGCGATATCGCGTTTTAAGAAGCATTAGAAGTCTATTGCTACGATACGTAAACATCTGCAAACAATATTTCCTAGCAAGGAAGTGTCGCATTTACATTCCTTTGAGGTGAATACGAGGTATACATAACATTCCAAAATGAATATAATATCTTATCACGAGACATAGAAATGAAATGCGACATCTCGTTTTAAGAAGCATTAGAACTCTACTGCTACGATACGTAGACATCTGCAAACGCTATTTCCTAGCATGGAAGTGTCACATTTACATTCTTTTGAAGTGAATACGACGTACACATAACACTCCAAAATGAATATTATATCTTATAACGAAACATAGAAATGAAATGCGACATCTCGTTTTAAGAAGCATTACAACTCTATTGCTACGATACGTAGACATCTGCAAACGCTATTTCCTAGCATGGAAGTGTCGCGCTTACATTCTTTTGAAGTGAATACGAGGTATACATGACACTTCGCAATGAATATTATATCTTATCATGAAACATGGATGTGAGATGCGATATCGCGTTTTAAGAAGCATTAGAAGTCTATTGCTACGATACGTAAACATCTGCAAACAACATTTCCTAGCAAGGAAGTGTCGCATTTACATTCCTTTGAGGTGAATACGAGGTATACATAACACTCCAAAATGAGTATTATATCTTATCACGAGACATAGATATGAAATGCGACATCTCGCTTTAAGAAGCATTGGAACTCTACTGCTACGATACGTAGACATCTGCAAACGCTATTTCCTAGCATGGAAGTGTCACATTTACATTCTTTTGAAGTGAATACGAGGTATACATAACACTCCAAAATGAATATAATATCTTATCACGAAACATATAAATGAAATGCGACATCTCGTTTTAAGAAGCACTACAACTCTATTGCTACGATACGTAGACATCTGCAAACGCTATTTCCTAGCATGCAAGTGTCGCACTTACATTCTTTTGAAGTGAATACGAGGTATACATGACACTTCGCCATGAATATTATATCTTATCATGAAACATAGATGTGAGATGCGATATCGCGTTTTAGGAAGCATTAGAACCCTATTGCTACGGTACTTAGACATCTGCAAACGCTATTTCCTAGCAAGGAAGTGTCGCATTTACAGTCTTTTGAAGTGAATACGAGATATACATGACACTTCGCAAAGAATATTATATCTTATCATGAAACATGGATGTGAGATGCGATATCGCGTTTTAAGAAGCATTAGAAGTCTATTGCTACGATACGTAAACATCTGCAAACAATATTTCCTAGCAAGGAAATGTCGCATTTACATTCCTTAGAGGTGAATACGAGGTATACATAACATTCCAAAATGAATATTATATCTTATCACGAGACATAGAAATGAAATGCGACATCTCGTTTTAAGAAGCATTAGAACTCTACTGCTACGATACGTAGACATCTGCAAACGCTATTTCCTAGCATGGAAGTGTCACATTTACATTCTTTTGATGTGAGTACGACGTATACATAACACTCCAAAATGAATATTATATCTTATCACGAAACATAGAAATGAAATGCGACATCTCGTTTTAAGAGGCATTACAACTCTATTGCTACGATACGTAGACATCTGCAAACGCTATTTCCTAGCATGCAAGTGTCGCACTTACATTCTTTTGAAGTGAATACGCGGTATACATGACACTTCGCAATGAATATTATATCTTATCGTGAAACATAGATGTGAGATGCGATATCGCGTTTTAGGAAGCATTAGAACTCTATTGCTACGGTACTTAGACATCTGCAAACGCTATTTCCTAGGAAGGAAGTGTCGCATTTACATTCTTTTGAAGTGAATACGAGATATACATGACACTTCGCAAGGAATATTATATCTTATCAAGAAACATGGATGTGAGATGCGATATCGCGTTTTAAGAAGCATTAGAAGTCTATTGCTACGATACGTAAACATCTGCAAACAATGTTTCCTAGCAAGGAAGTGTCGCATTTACATTCCTTTGAGGTGAATACGAGGTATACATAACACTCCAAAATGAATATTATATCTTAGCACGAGACATTGAAATGAAATGCGACATCTCGTTTTAAGAAGCATTAGAACTCTACTGCTACGATACGTAGACATCTGCAAACGCTATTTCCTAGCATGGAAGTGTCACATTTACATTCTTTTGAAGTGAATACGACGTATACATAACACTCCAAAATGAATATTATATCTTATCACGATACATAGAAATGAAATGCGACATCTCGTTTTAAGAAGCATTACAATTCTATTGCTACGATACGTAGACATCTGCAAACGCTATTTCCTAGCATGCAAGTGTCGCACTTACATTCTTTTGAAGTGAATACGAGGTATACATGACACTTCGCCATGAATATTATATCTTATCATGAAACATAGATGTGAGATGCGATATCGCGTTTTAGGAAGCATTAGAACTCTATTGCTACGGTACTTAGACATCTGCAAACGCTATTTCCTAGCAAGTAGGTGTCGCATTTACATTCTTTTGAAGTGAATACGAGATATACATGACACTTCGCAAAGAATATTATATCTTATCATGAAACATGGATGTGAGATGCGATATCGCGTTTTAAGAAGCATTAGAAGTCTATTGCTACGATACGTAAACATCTGCAAACAATATTTCCTAGCAAGGAAGTGTCGCATTTACATTCCTTTGAGGTGAATACGAGGTATACATAACATTCCAAAATGAATATAATATCTTATCACGAGACATAGAAATGAAATGCGACATCTCGTTTTAAGAAGCATTAGAACTCTACTGCTACGATACGTAGACATCTGCAAACGCTATTTCCTAGCATGGAAGTGTCACATTAACATTCTTTTGAAGTGAATACGGCGTATACATAACACTCCAAAATGAATATTATATCTTATCACGATACATAGAAATGAAATGCGACATCTCGTTTTAAGAAGCATTACAACTCTATTGCTACGATACGTAGACATCTGCAAACGCTATTTCCTAGCATGCAAGTGTCGCACTTACATTCTTTTGAAGTGAATACGAGGTATACATGACACTTCGCAATGAATATTATATCTTATCATGAAACATGGATGTGAGATGCGATATCGCGTTTTAAGAAGCATTAGAAGTCTATTGCTACGATACGTAAACATCTGCAAACAATATTTCCTAGCAAGGAAGTGTCGCATTTACATTCCATTGAGGTGAATACGAGGTATACATAACAATTCAAAATGAATATTATATCTTATTACGAGACATAGAAATGAAATGCGACATCTCGTTTTAAGAAGCATTAGAACTCTACTGCTACGATACGTAGACATCTGCAAACGCTATTTCCTAGCATGAAAGTGTCACATTTACATTCTTTTGAAGTGAATACGCGGTATACATAACACTCCAAAATGAATATTATATCTTATCACGATACATAGAAATGGAATGCGACATCTCGTTTTAAGAAGCATTACAACTCTATTGCTACGATACGTAGACATCTGCAAACGCTATTTCCTAGCATGCAAGTGTCGCACTTACATTCTTTTGAAGTGAATACGAGGTATACATGACACTTCGCCATGAATATTATATCTTATCATGAAACATAGATGTGAGATGCGATATCGCGTTTTAGGAAGCATTAGAACCCTATTGCTACGGTACTTAGACATCTGCAAACGCTATTTCCTACCAAGGAAGTGTCGCATTTACATTCTTTTGAAGTGAATACGAGATATACATGACACTTCGCAAAGAATATTATATCTTATCATGAAACATGGATGTGAGATGCGATATCGCGTTTTAAGAAGCATTAGAAGTCTATTGCTACGATACGTAAACATCTGCAAACAATATTTCCTAGCAAGGAAATGTCGCATTTACATTCCTTAGAGGTGAATACGAGGTATACATAACACTCCAAAATGAATATTATATCTTAGCACGAGACATAGAAATGAAATGCGACATCTCGTTTTAAGAAGCATTAGAACTCTACTGCTACGATACGTAGACATCTGCAAACGCTATTTCCTAGCATGCAAGTGTCGCACTTACATTCTTTTGAAGTGAATACGAGGTATACATGACACTTCGCAATGAATACTATATCTTATCATGAAACATAGAAGAGAGATGCGATATCGCGTTTTAAGTAGCATTAGAACACTATTGCCTCGACGCGTAGACATCTGCAGACGCTATTTCCTAGCAAGGAAGTGTTGCATTTACATTCGTTTGGAGTGAATAGAAGGTATGCATGACTCTTCGCAATGAATATTATATCTTATCACGAAACATAGAAATGAAATGCGATATCGCATTTTAAGAAGCATTAGATCTCCATTGCTACGATCGGTAGACATCTGCAGACGCTATATCCTAGCAAGGCAGTGGTGCATTTACATTCTTTTGAAGTGAATACGAGGTATACATGACACTTCGCAATGAATATTATATCTTATCACGAAACATAGGAATGAGATGTGATATCGCGATATAAGTAGCATTAGAAAGCTATTGCTACGATACGTAGACATCTGCAAACGCTATTTCCTAGAAAGCAATAGTCGCACTTACATTCTTTTGAAGTGAATACGAGGTATACATGACACTTCGCAAAGAATATTATATCTTATCACGAAACATAGAAATGAGATGCGAAATCGCGATTTATGTAGCATTAGAACTTTATTGCTACGATACGTAGACATCTGAATACGCTATTTCCTAGCAAGTAATTGTCGCATTTACATTCTCTTGAAGTGAATGCGAGGTATACATGACACTTCACAATGAATATTATATCTCATCACGAAACATATAAATGAGTTGCGATATCGCGATCTAAGAAGCATTAGAACTCTATTGCTACGATACGTAGGCATCTGCAAACACTATTTCCTAGCAAGCAATAGTCGCATTTACATTCTTTCGAAGTGAATACAAGGTATATATGACCATTCGCAATGAATATTATATCTTATCACGAAACATAGAAATGAGATGCGATATAGCGATTTAAGGAGCATTTGAACTCTATTGCTACGATACGTAGACATCTGCAAACGCTATTTCCGAGCAAGGAAGATTCGCATTTACATTCTTTTGAAGAGAATACGAAGTATACATGACACTCGCAGAGAACATTATATCTTATCACGAAGCATAGAAGAGTGATGCGATATCGCGATTTAAGTAGCATTACAACTCTATTGCTACGATACGTAGACATCTGCAAACGCTATTTCCTAGCAAGCAATAGTCGCATTGTCATTCTTTTGAGGTGAATACGACGTGTACATGACACATCGCAATGAATATTATATCTTATCAGGAAACATAGAAATGAGATGCGATATCGCGTTTTGAGAAGCATTAGAACTCTATTGCTACGATACGTAGACATCTGCAAACGCTATTTCCTAGCAAGGAAGTGTCGCATTGACATTCGTTTGGAGTGAATACAAGGTATACATGACACTTCGCAATGAATATTATATCTTATCATGAAGCACAGAAATGAGATGCGATATCGCGATTTGAGAAGCATTAGAACTCTATTGCTACGATACGTAGACATCTGCAAACGCTATTTGCGAGCAAGGAAGATTCGCATTTACATTCTTTTAAAGAGAATACGAAGTATACTTGACACTTCGCAAGGAACATTATATCTTATCACGAAACATAGAAGAGTGTTGCGATATCGCGTTTTAAGTAGCATTAGAACTCTATTGCTACAATACGTAGACATCTGCAAACGCTATTTCCTAGCAAGCAATAGTCGCATTTTCATTCTTTTGAAGTGAATACGAGGTGTATATGACACTTCGCAATGAATAGTATATCTTATCAGGAAAAATAGAAATGAGATGCGATATCGCGATTTAAGTAGCATTAGAAATCTACAGCTATGATACGTAGACATCTGAAAACGCCATTTCCTAGCAAGGAATAGTCGCATTTACATTCTTTTGAAGTGAATACGAGGTATACATGACACTTCGCAATGAATATTACATCTTATCATGAAACATAGGAGTGAGATGCGATATCGCGTTTTAAGAAGCATTAGAACTCTATTGCCTCGACGCGCAGACATCTGCAGACGCTATTTCGTAGCATGGAAGTGTCGCATTTACATTCGTTTGGAGAGAATACGAGGTATACATGACACATCGCAATGAATATTATAACTTATCACGAAACATCGAAATGAGATGCGATATCGCGTTTTCAGAAGCATTAGAACTCTCTTGCTACGATACATAGACGTCTGCAAACGCTATTTCCGAGCAAGGAAGATTCGCATTTACATTCTTTTGAAGAGAATACGAAGTATACATGACGCTCGCAAAGAACATTGTATCTTATCACGAAACATAGAAGAGTGATGCGATATCGAGTTTTAAGTAGCATTACAACTCTATTGCTACGATACGTAGACATCTGCAAACGCTATTTCCTAGCAAGCAATAGTCGCATAGTCATTCTTTTGAAGTGAATACGACGTGTACGTGACACTTCGGAATGAATATTATATCTTATCACGAAACATAGAAATGAGATGCGATATCGCGATTTAAGTAGCATTAGAACTCTATTGCTACGATACGTAGACATCTGAAAACTCCATTTCCTAGCAAGGAAGTGTCGCATTTACATTCGTTTGGAGAGATTACGAGGTATACATGACACTTCGCAATGTATATTATATCTTATAATGAATCATAGAAATGAGAAGCGATATCGCGATCTAAGAAGCATTAGAACTCTATTGCCTCGACGCATAGACATCTGCAGACGCTATTTCCTAGCCTGGAAGTGTCGCATTTTCATTCTTTTGTAGTGAATGCGAGGTATACATGACACTTCGCAATGAATATTATATCTTATCACGAAACATAGAAGGGAGATGCGATATCGCGTTTTAGGAAGCATTAGAACTCTATGCCATCGATGCGGAGACATCAGCAATCGCTATTTCCTAGCATGGAAGTGTCGCACTTACATTCGTTTGGAGTGAATACGAGGTATATATGACACTTCGCGATGAATATTATATCTTACCATGAAGCATAGAAATGAGATGCGATAGCGCGTTTTGTGAAGCATTAGAACTCTATTGCTACGATACGTAGACATCTGCAAACGCTATTTCCGAGCAAGGAAGATTCGCATTTTCATTCTTTTGAAGTGAATACGAGGTGTATATGACACTTCGCAATGAATATTATATCTTATCATGAAACATAGAGGTGAGATGCGATATCGCGTTTCAAGAAGCATTAGAACTCTATGGCCTCGATGCGGAGACATCTGCAAACGCTATTTCGTAGCAAGCAATAGTCGCATTTGCATTCTTTTGAAGTGAATACGAGGTATTCATGACACTTCGCAATGAATATTATATCTTATCACGAAGTATAGAAATGAGATGCGATATTGCGATTTAAGTAGCATTGGAACTCTATTTCTACGATACGTAGACATATGAATACGCTATTTCCTAGCAAGGAAGTGTCGCATTTACATTCGTTTGGAGTGAATACGAGGTATATATGACACTTCGCAATGAATATTATATCTTACCATGAAGCATAGAAATGAGATGCGATATCGAGTTTTGAGAAGCATTAGAACTCTATCGCTACGATACGTAGATATCTGCAAACGCTATTTCCGAGCAAGGAAGTTTCGGATTTACATTCTTTTGAAGTGGATACGAAGTATACATGACACTTCACAAAGAACATTATATCTTATCTCGAAACATAGAACAGTGATGCGATATAGCGTTTTAAGTAGCATTAGAACTCTATTGCTACGATACGTAGACATCTGCAAACGCTATTTCCTAGCAAGCAATAGTCGCATTTACATTCATTTGAAGCGTAGACGAGGAATACATAACAGCTCGCAATGAATATTATATCTTATCATGAGACATAGAGATGAGGTGCGATTTCGCGTTTTTAGGAGAATTAGAACTCTATAGCTTCGATACAGGGATATCTGGGAACGTAATTTCCTAGCAAGGAAGTGTCGCATTTACATTCATTTGTAGTGTATGCGAGGTATACATGCCACTCCTCAATGAATATTATATCTTATCATGAGACATAGAAATGAGATGCGATATCACGATATAAGAATCATTAGAACTCTATTCCTTCGATACCTAAACATCTGGAAACGCTACTTCCTAGCATGGAAGTGTCGCATTTACATTCATTTGAAGTGTAGACGAGGAATACATAACAGCTCGCAATGAATATTATATCTTATCATGAGGCATAGAGATGAGGTGCGATTTCGCGTTTTTAGGAGAATTAGAACTCTATAGCTTCGATACAGGGATATCTGGGAACGTAATTTCCTAGAAAGGAAGTGTCGCATTTTGTGACGTCAGGCGTACCGCCTGCCACCCATCAACCTCCTCGCACCCCCCAGCATTAACCCCTAGACGCATGCAACCAGCCAAACTCGCCTGCAGAACCAGCAACTAGAAGTGTTCGAGCGCGCATACCTGCACGCGCTCACTCACACCGAGTTCAGCTGCCTCACTCGCACCGCCGAGTATACCTGTCTCGCTCGTACCGAGCACCAGTGTCTCACTCGCACCACCGAGTATACCTGTCTCGCCCGCGCCAAGGACGGGCAGCCCTATCTCCCTCGCACCGAGGATTCCGTCCTGCAGGAAGACGTAGCCGCAGCCCATCACCTAAATGGGGTCTTTTCCAATTCCGGGAACAGGATCTGCTAGAACCTATATATTACTTCTAAGCTAGGACATACGTACCATATCATGACGCATATATAAGAATTCCTAGATCTAAGTTACACTAAGTAAGATGCGTCCGGCCAGCGGCATGCGCCGCTAGCCCCACCACGAACCGCGGCTCCCCACTCGCTGGACCGAGCGCTCTCCGCCTCGAGACGCGAGTCCTCCACTCGCGGGACCGCGATCTCCCTACCACGAGCGTCCGCGACCGTAGCACCCCGCGAACCGAGGAGGTCAGAGACGCGTCTCCAGAGCACACACTCTGACTCGAGATCTCCTACCGAGGAGTCGAAACCTCTAGTTCTAGATCGTTAGCCACCTCAATGTGGGGTTCAGGCATCGTATTTCCATTTCCATTTTAACTTAGTCTTAGACTTAGAATAATTCCAGTTCTTGTATACTTTAAACCTAGAATATATTTTATTTTTACTTTTACTACATCCAAGTACAAGTTCTTTTACCAAGTCTACTATTTCCACATCCATTAATTTTATTAAGTGTTTATAATACTAGTTCTACTTTTAACATTACATTTAACTACGAATTCTTCCACGGGATCTTCCATACAACTGGGGTTGATCTTCATCAAATTGAAGGAGTATAGAAATCTGCTTTGTGACGTTGAGACCGCCGCTTATCCTTCAGATCTTAGTCGAAAGTACAGAAAAACCTGGTGAATGAATCGTGCTTCCGGTTTGCGAAGAACGCGACGTGCGAGTAGGAAGAATTTCATACGATCACTTGTGCGTGAATATTTGGAGGGCGTTCTGAGAGTCCTCGTATACCAGCGACCTGCTTTCGCACCAGCCCAGACGCCGCTTTCCGAAGCAACCGTCGACGCTTCCGATCCAGACACCACGACGCATCACGCCGATTCTGCCACATTTAGCATCATCGCTGAATTCCGACCGCCGTCCTCCTCTTCGCTGGCGACTGATCGAGATTTTCGTAGCAGCCAACAGAACGAAATCCGCTACGATCCCAGCGAAAGTTCCTCCACGCGGTTTCTACGTACAAATCGAGAGAGAAGTCATCGAAAGGTAGGGTCATTCCCTTATTATCGCGAGTGTCTTCGCTAGTGTCGCGTCAACCGAAATTGTCGGACCCGGTCTTAACGCGTTCCCGCGGACCGAATTACCGAAAAATAGGCTCGTGTCGTAAAGCCTCCGGAGCAACGGAAAATAGTTTCACCGGACGCGATACCTCGTATTCACGTCAAGAGAATGTAAATGCTACAGTTCCTTGCGATTAAATAGCGCTTGCAGATGTCTACGTACCGTAGCAATAGAGATCTAACGCTTCTTAAGACGCGATATCGCATCTCACTCCTATGTTACGTGATAAGATATAATGTCCATTGCGAAGTGTCATGTATACCTCGCATTCAATTCAAAAGAATGTAAATGCGACACTTCCATGCAAGGAAATAGCGTTTGCATATATCCCCGCATCGAGGCAATAGGGTTCTAATGCTTCTTAAAACGCGATATCGCATCTCAATTCCATGTTACATGATAAGATATAATGTTCATTGCGAAGTATCATGCATACCTCGTATTCACTTCAAAAGAATGTAAATGCGAATCTTCCTTGCTCGGAAATAGCGTTTGCAGGTGTCTACGTATCGTAGCAATAGAGTTCTAATGCATCTCATAACGCGATATAGCATCTCAATTCTATGCTTCATGATAAGATATAATATTCATTGCGAAGTGTCATGTATACCTCGTATTCACTTCAAAAGAATGTAAATGCGAAACTTCCATGCTAGGAAATAGCGTTTGCAGGTGTCTACGTATCGTAGCAATAGAGTTCCAATGCTTCTCAAAACGCGATATCGCATCTCATTCCTATGTTTCATGATAAGATATAATACTCATTGCGAAGTGTCATGTATATCTCGTATTCACTTCAAAAGAATGTAAATACGACACTTCCATGCTAGGAATAGCGTTTGAAGATGTTTACGTATCGTAGCAATAGTGTTCTTATGCTTCTTAGAGCGCGATATCGCATCTCACTTCTATGTTTCATGATAAGATATAATATTCATTGCGACGTGTCATGTATACCTCGTAATTACTTCAAAAGAATGTAAATGCGACACTTCCATGCTAGGAAATAGCGTTTGCAGATGTCTACGTATCGCAGCAATTTAGTTCTAGTGCTTCTTAAGACGCGATATCGCATCTCACTTCTATGTTTCATGATGAGATAAAATATTTATTGCGAATTGTTAGGTATACCTCGTATTCACTTCACAAGAATGTAAATCTGACACTTCCTTGCTAGGAAAAATTGTTTGCAGTTGTCTGCGTATCGCAGCAATAGAGTAGTAATACTTCTTAAAACAAGATGTCGCATTTCATTTCTATGTTTCGTAATAAGATGTAATATTCATTGTGGAGTGTTATGTATACCTCATATTCACTTCAATAGGATGTAAGTGCGACACTTCCTTGCTAGGAAATATTGTTTGCAGATATCTACGTATCGTTGCAATAGAGTTCTAATGCTTCATAAAACGCGATATCGCATCTCATTTCTATGTTTCATGATAAAATATAATATTCATTGCGAAGTGTTATGTATTCCTCGTCTACACTTCAAATAAATGTAAATGCGCCACTTCCTTTCTAGGATATAGCGTTTCCAGATGTCTACGTATCGAAGCAATAGAGTTCTAATGTTTCTTAAATAGCGATATGGCATCCCATTTCTATGGTTCATGATAAGATATAATATTCACTGCGAAGTGTCATGTATACCTCGTGTTCACTTCAATGGAATGTAAATGCGACATTTCCTTCCTATGAAATAGAGTTTGAAGATGTCTACGTATATTAGCAATAGAGTTCTAATGCTTCTCAAAACGCGATATAGCACCTCATTCCTATGTTTCATGATAAGATATGTAGCGGCTAGCAGTATGGTACAATAGAAGACCTTTCGCTACAAACGGCTAGCACGGTTTAGGGTATGCGCAGCAATAAAGCCATTTTTGAGGAACCGTTTTAAACTTTTAACATTTTCCAGACATGCAGTAGTTAACTTTCTCTAACGGCCTCGATGGCACATGCGGAAGCCATAAACCGGGGATTTCCGAAGGGCCCACTGCCCGAGGCCAGGCTACCCTTGGTCACCCGGCGCAGGTATTAGGCCCAGCGGAAATCTCGCTACATAACCAAATATGGTAACATACAAAGTAAGCCCCCACCAGAAACACCACCACTCTTCTCTAAGAAGGCGGTGGCTTAAGATAGGGAATATCCAATCAACAGGCGCGAGGTATGTAACGCGCCTACGAGGAAAATAGGAAAACTGCAAGACAGCAGTTTCCGCAGAGAATTCCTCGAGAAAACAAGAAATAAAAAAGCTCTTCAAAAGATTCTTGACTTCTACACTTTGTTCGTAACCTCCTGAACACGCATACATACTACACATACTCCTTCATTGGTGACCCCGACGTGATACGTTCAAACAGTGTAAAGTCTTAAGCAAATGTCCAGTGAATAAGTTATAACCTCGTCAACAATGGCTACAAGAAAGAACGCAGCCGCTGCAGCCAACACTAGTCTAAGCACAGAACACACAAGTGTAGTGGAATCGAATCGTTTCGCCATTCGCGTGCCGCCGTTTTATCCAGAGCATCCTAGCCTATGGTTTAACCAGTTAGAGGCTCAGTTTGCTCTGAATGGCGTGGTTGCAGACCACACCAAATTCTACTACGTCGCAGCGCAGCTCGAGACGAAGTACGCGAAGGAGGTTCAGGACATTATTTCCAACCCCCCAGAATCGGAGAAATATGAGACGCTAAAGGCTATGCTAACACAGCGTCTATCATCGACGCAGAACCAGAGGATCCAACAGCTCTTGGAAAAAGAAGAGATGGGCGACAGGACGCCGTCGCCATTTCTCAGACATATGAGAAATTTAGCAGGTACGACGGTCACCGACGACTTCCTGCGCACGTTGAGGGCTGGTCGCCTTCCGGCCATGACCCGCGCAATTGTGAATGCCCAAACGGACTTGCCTCTAACGAAAATAGCCGAGATCGCGGATCAAATACACGAGGGCACACCGAAGAGCGAAACCGCCGTAGCCAGCGTTACCTCGGACACAGCCATCAACCAGCTAATGCAGAAATTACAGAGCTTGGAGACACGGATCGAGGAATTGTCAAGGGCACGACCTCGAGATAGGCGGAGCGGCTATGACTGGCACCGGTCGCGATCAGGAAGCGCACGGCGACGCAGATCCCCATCTGCAAATAAAACCTGCTGGTACCATCGGAGATTCGGTAAAGAATCGACGAAATGCGTGCCGCCTTGCAATTTTAACCAGGCGGGAAACGAGCAGGGACGCCACTGAGTGCGGCTATCAGTGAGGGTCCACAAACCAGCCGTTTCTTCGTAGCTGATAGGGTCAGCAAGGAAGAATTCCTCATCGACACCGGCTCGGATCTGTGCGTGTACCCACGTGCACGAGTTAAAGACCGAGTCGAGAAGACACCCTATGAGCTATACGCGGCAAACAGCTCGGTCATCGCAACCTACGGAGTGAGGACATTCAATCTGGACCTCGGACTTCGCCGCGCCTTCCCCTGGAAGTTCATCGTCGCGGACGTCACGAGGCCAATCATCGGTGCAGACTTCCTCACTCATTATGGGCTGCTGATCGACTTGCGTAACAGACGGCTATTGGACCAGACGACATCGCTGAGCTCGGGAGGACGAGTTATAGCGGACAGCACACAGTCCGTAAAAACAATCATAGGGAGTTCTCCCTACGACCTCCTCCTGGCAGAGTATGCCACGATCACGCGACCCACAGCAGTGACACCGCAGGTAAAGCACGACATAGTGCATCATATAAACACAACCGCCGGGCAACCCGTATTTTGCAAACCGCGCCGCTTAGCACCGCAGCTATTTAAAATCGCGCGTGCGGAGTTCGAAGATCTCCTGCGCCAAGGTCACATCCGTCCGTCGAAAAGCCAATGGGCTTCAGCCCTACACATGGTTCCGAAGAAAGACAACGGATGGAGACCTTGCGGAGACTATCGGGCTCTAAACGCTAGAACTGTACCGGATAGATACCCGATCCCACACATCGAGGATTTTACGCGTACGTTGTCAGGAAACGTAATCTTTTCAACGTTAGATTTAGTTCGCGCGTACCATCAAATACCAATAAATCCGGCTGACGTCGAAAAAACGGCGATAACCACACCTTTCGGATTATACGAATACGCCTCAATGCCGTTTGGATTGAGAAACGCGGCACAAACGTTCCAACGTTTTATAGACACGGTTCTGAGAGGGCTCGATTTTTGTTACGCGTATCTCGACGATATATTAATAGCGTCGAAAAACGAGTCCGAACACCGAGAGCACGTACGACAGGTTTTCGCTCGTTTACAACAATACGGTGTCGTGATAAATCCGACAAAATGCGTTTTCGCCGCGACAGAAGTAAGATTCCTGGGCTACGCAGTTAACAGTCAGGGAACAAAACCGCTACCCGACAAGGTCGAGGTCATAATGAAATTCCCAAAACCTACGATCGTGAAGCAATTACGTGGTTTCCTGGGAACGATAAATTTACAGGCTCCGTTAAATAAATTATTAACGGGAAAAAAATTAAAAAGCACCACGCCGATCGCGTGGACTAAGGAGACCGAATCGGCTCTCGAAAATTTAAAATCCGCGCTCGCAAAGGCAACTCTTTTGGCACATCCAGCCAACAACGCGCAACTTGCAATAATGGTAGACGCATCAGATTTCGCGTTAGGTGCTACGCTACAGCAGCGGCAAGGAAATTCGTGGCAGCCACTTGCCTTCCACACGAAATCCTTGTCGTCTGCACAAAGAAAATATAGCGCGTACGACCGTGAACTTCTCGCGATCTATTCCGCCGTAAAGCAATTCCGACATGCAATAGAAGGTCGTGTATTTACCATATACACTGACCATAAACCAATAACGTTCGCATTCAGACAAAAACCGGAAAAATCAACTCCAAGGCAATTTCGTTACTTGGATTACATAGCACAATTTTCTACCGATATCCGCCACATTAGCGGCAAGGATAACGAGGTAGCGGACGCGTTGTCGCGAATAGAAGTAATTTCCGCTCCAATAGACTTTGATAAACTCGCGGAATCTCAAAATACCGACCAGGAATTGAAAGAGCTCATGGCATCAGGCACATCGTTAAAATTAAAACGCGTAAAATTCACAACAAGTGAAGCGCATGTATACTGCGACGTAACAACAGATATTGTCCGCCCATTTATTACAAAACCATACCGACGTCAGGCCATTGCGTCAATTCACGGGCTCTCGCATCCGGGAGTGAAAACTACCGTAAAATTAGTTAAGGAACGCTTTATATGGCCGTCGATGGAACGCGATTGTCGCGAATGGGCGCGTAGTTGTCTAGACTGCCAACGCGCAAAAATCACGCGACATAACAGAACTCCGGTCGGCACGTACACTTTACCGTCTGCTAGATTCGAACACGTGAACATCGATTTAGTAGGCCCGCTACCGATTTCACGCGGATACAGATATTGCCTAACGTGCGTCGATAGGTATACGCGATGGCCAGAGGTCTTCCCTATCGAGAATATCGAGGCGGATACCGTCGCGAGAACGTTCATTGCTGGCTGGGTCGCTCGTTTCGGTACGCCCTTACGTATCACCACTGATCAGGGCAGACAGTTCGAAAGCGAACTGTTCAAGCACTTAAATGTTTTTCTCGGGTCGACGCATTTAAGAACCACGGTATATCACCCAGCAGCGAACGGCCTCGTAGAACGCCTGCACAGACAGCTAAAGGCAGCAATCAGGTGTCACAACGATGAACGTTGGACTGATTCGCTGCCCATAGTGCTATTAGGCATAAGATCAGCATATCGCGACGATCTGGAGGCATCTACGGCCGAACTCGTATACGGACAAAACCTAAGATTACCGGGCGATTTCTTCAGTAATACAAAATCCGATAACCGCGAACCGCCAGATACAATTAAAGAACTTCGCGCACACTTCAGAGAAGTAAGACCAATTCCCGGAACTCGACACGGAGAGCGAAAAATATTTATCCACAAAGACCTGGAGACGTCTTCTCACGTCTTCGTCCGCGTCGATGCCGTCAAGCGACCGCTACAACATCCGTACGAAGGACCATTTCCGGTTGTGTCACGGGCAAATAAAACTTATGTAATACGGTTGAGAGGAAAGGATACCACAGTATCTGTTGACCGCCTCAAACCGGCTTACTCAATCAAAATAGAAGATGAGAACACCGTTACCGAACAAACTAGCGAACCATACAACGAAATAAATAATAAAGAAAGCTCGCAACCAACTTGCACGCAGGAACCTCTGCGAACGCGCTCAGGGAGACGGGTGAGATTCCCAGATCGCCTGCAGGTTGGTCGTTAGTGGCAATAGAGATAAGTAGTTAGTAAGTTTGTACATAGTAGGTAAGCATAATTTTAAGTTATCTGTTAAGCATAGCCACTAGCAAATAATATGTAAATATTGTAAGGTAACGTTTGCACTGGTAAGGGGGTGATGTAGCGGCTAGCAGTATGGTACAATAGAAGACCTTTCCCTACAAACGGCTAGCAAGGTTTAGGGTATGCGCAGCAATAAAGCCATTTTTGAGGAACCGTTTTAAACTTTTAACATTTTCCAGACATGCAGTAATTAACTTTCTCTAACGGCCTCGATGGCACATGCGGAAGCCATAAACCGGGGATTTCCGAAGGGCCCACTGCCCGAGGCCAGGCTACCCTTGGTCACCCGGCGCAGGTATTAGGCCCAGCGGAAATGTCGCTACATAACCAAATATGGTAACATACAAAGTAAGCCCCCACCAGAAACACCACCACTCTTCTCTAAGAAGGCGGTGGCTTAAGATAGGGAATATCGAATCAACAGGCGCGAGGTATGTAACGCGCCTACGAGGAAAATAGGAAAACTGCAAGACAGCAGTTTCCGCAGAGAATTCCTCGAGAAAACAAGAAATAAAAAAGCTCTTCAAAAGATTCTTGACTTCTACACTTTGTTCGTAACCTCCTGAACACGCATACATACTACACATACTCCTTCAGATATAATATTCTTTGCGAAGTGTCATGTATATCTCGTATTCACTTCAAAAGAATGTAAATGCGACACTTCCATGCTAGGAAATAGCGTTTGCAGATGTCTACGTATCGTAGCAATAGAGTTCCAATGCTTCTTAAAACGAGATGTCGCATCTCACTGTTATGTTTCATGATAAGATATAATATTCATTATGGAGTGTTATGTATACCTCGTATTCACTTCATGAGAATGTAAGTGCGACCCTTCCATGCTAGGAAATAGCGTTTGCAGACGTCTACGTATCGTAGCAATAGAATTCTAATGCTTCTTAAAACGCGATGTCGCATCTCACTTCTATGTTTCCTGATAAGATATAATATTCTTTGCGAAGTGTCATGTATACCTCGTATTCACTTCAAAAGAATGTAAATGCGACACTTCCATGCTGGGAAATAGCGTTTGCAGATGTCTACGAACCGTAGCAATAGATTACTTGTGCTTCTTAAAACGGGATATCGCATCTCATTTCTATGTTTCATGACAAGATAAAATGTCCATTGCGAAGTGTCATGTATACCTCGTATTCAGTTCAAAAGAATGTAAATGTGACAGTTCCTTGCTAGGAAATAGCGTTTCCAGATGACCACGTATCGTAAGAATAGAGTTCTGATACTTCTTAAAACGAGATGTCGTATTTCATTCCTATGTTTCGTAATAAGATATAATATTCATTGTGTAATGTTATGTATACCTCGTATTCACTTCAGTGGAATGTAAATTAGACACTTCCATGCTAGGAAATAGCGTTTGCAAATGTCTACGTATCACAGCGATAGAGTACTAATGCTACTTACAACGAGATGTCGTATTTCATTTCTATGTTTCGTAATAAGATATAATATTCATTGTGTAATGTTATGTATACCTCGTATTCACTTCAATGGAATATAAGTGCGACATTTCCTTGGTAGGAAATAGAGTTTGCAGATGTCTACGTATATTAGCAATAGAGTTCTAATGCTCCTCAGAACGCAATACAGCACCTCATTCCTATGTTTCATGATAAGATATAATACTCATTGCGAAGTGTCATGTATATCTCGTATTCACTTCAAAAGAATGTAAATACGACACTTCCATGCTAGGAAATAGCGTTTGAAGATGTTTACGTATCGTAGCAATAGTGTTCTTATGCTTCTTAGAGGGCGATATCGCATCTCACTTCTATGTTTCATGATAAGATATAATATTCATTGCGACGTGTCATGTATACCTCGTAATTACTTCAAAAGAATGTAAATGCGACACTTCCATGCTAGGAAATAGGGTTTGCAGATGTCTACATATCGTAGCAGTAGAGTTCTAATGCTTCTTAAAACGCGATATCGCATCTCACTGCTATGTTTCATGATAAGATATAATATTCATTGCGAAGTGTCATGTATACCTCGTATTCACTTCAAAAGAATGTAAATGCGGCACTTGCATGACAGGAAATAGCGTTTGCAGACGTCTACGTATCGTAGCAATAGAATTCTAATGCTTCTTAAAACGCGATGTCGCATCTCACTTCTATGTTTCCTGATAAGATATAATATTCTTTGCGAAGTGTCATGTATACCTCGTATTCACTTCAACAGAATGTAAATGCGACACTTCCTTGCTAGGAAATAGCGTTTCCAGATACCTACGTACCGTAGCAATAGATTTCTTGTGCTTCCTAAAACGGGATATCGCTTCTCATTTCTACGTTTCATGACAAGATATAATATTCATTGCAAACTGTCATGTATAGCTCGTATGTACTTCAAAAGAATGTAAATGCGAAACTTCCATGCTAGGAAATAGCGTTTGCAGATGTCTACGTATCGTAGCAATAGAGATCTAATGCTTCTCAGAACGCGATATCGTAACTCATTCCTTTGTTTCATGATAAGATATAATATTCATTGCGAAGTGTCATGTATATCTCGTATTCACTTCAAAAGAATGTAAATGCGAAACTTCCATGCTAGGAAATAGCGTTTGCAGATGTCTACGTATCGTAGCAATAGAGTTCCAATGCATTTCAAAACGCGATATCGCATCTCATTCCTATGTTTCATGATAAGATATAATACTCATTGCGAAGTGTCATGTATATCTCGTATTCACTTCAGAAAAATGTAAATACGACACTTCCATGCTAGGAAATAGCGTTTGAAGATGTTTACGTATCGTAGCAATAGTGTTCTTATGCTTC
Source organism: Xylocopa sonorina (assembly GCF_050948175.1). Classification (NCBI taxonomy): domain Eukaryota; kingdom Metazoa; phylum Arthropoda; class Insecta; order Hymenoptera; family Apidae; genus Xylocopa; species Xylocopa sonorina. The sequence continues at coordinate 182,451 of NW_027490424.1, read as the reverse complement.
TTAGAGCGCGATATCGCATCTCACTTCTATGTTTCATGATAAGATATAATATTCATTGCGACGTGTCATGTATACCTCGTAATTACTTCAAAAGAATGTAAATGCGACACTTCCATGCTAGGAAATAGCGTTTGCAGATGTCTACGTATCGTAGCAGTAGAGATCTAATACTTCTTAAAACGCGATATCGCATCTCACTGCTATGTTTCATGATAAGATATTATATTCATTATGGAGTGTTATGTTTACCTCGTATTCACTTCAAAAGAATGTACATGCGGCCCTTCCATGCTAGGAAATAGCCTTTGCAGATGTCTACGTATCGTAGCAATAGAGTTCTAATGCTTCTTAAAACGGGATACCGCATCTCATTTCTGTGTTTCATGATAAGATATAGTATTCATTGCGAATTGTCATGTATATCTCGTATTCACTTCAAAAGAATGTAAATGCGAATCATCCATGCTAGGAAATAGCGTTTGCAGATGACTACGTATCGTAGCAATAGAGTTCTAATGCTTCTCAAAACGCGATATTGCAACTCATTCCTATGTTTCATGATAAGATATAGTATTCATTGCGAAGTGTCATGTATACCTCGATTTCACTTAACAAGAATGTAAATGCGATTCTTCCTTGCTAGGAAATATTGTTTGTAGATGTCTACGTATCACAGCAATAGAGTACTAGTGCTTCTTAAAACGAGATGTAGTATTTCATTTCTATGTTTCGTAATAAGATATAATATTCATTGTGTAATGTTATGTATACCTCGTATTCACTTCAATGGAATGTAAGTGCGACGTTTCCCTGCTATGAAATAACATTTGCAGATGTCTACGCATCGTAGCAATAGAGTTCTAGTGCTCCTTAAATCGCGATATCGCATCTCACTTCTATGTTCCGAGATAGGATATAATATTCATTGTGGAGTGTTATGTATACCTCGTATTCACTTCAAAAGAATGTAAATGCGACACTTCCTTGCTAGGAAATAACTTTTGCAGATGTCTACGCATCGTAGCAATAGAGTTCTAATGCTTCTTAATTCGAGATGTCGCATTTCATTTCTATGTTTCGTGATAAGATATAATATTCATTGTGGAGTGTTATGTATACCTCGTATTCACTTGAAAAGAATGTAAATGCTGCACTTCCTTGCTAGGAAATATTGTTTGCAGATGTCTACGTATATTAGCAATAGAGTTCTAATGCTTCTCAAACCGCGATATAGCACCTCATTTCTATGTTTCGTGATAAGATATAATATTCTTTGCGAAGTGTCATGTATATCTCGTATTCACTTCAAAAGAATGTAAATGCGACACTTCCATGCTAGGAAATAGCGTTTGCAGATGTCTACGTATCGTAGCAATAGGTTTCTAATGCTTCTTAAAACGTGATATCGCATCTCACTTCTATGTTTCATGATAAGATATAAGATTCATTGCGAAGTGTCATGTATCCCTCGTATTCACTTCAAAAGAATGCAAATGCTACACTCGCATGCTAGGAAATAGCGTTTGCAGATGTCTACGTACCGTAACAATAGTGTTCTAACACTTCTTATAACGCGATATTGCATATTATTCCTATGTCTCATGATAAGATATAATATTCATTGCGATGTGTCATGTATACCTCGTATTCACTTCAGAAGAATGTAACTGCGACACTTCCTTGCTAGGAAATAGCATTTTCAGAAGTCTACATATCGTAGCAATACAGATCTAATGCTTTTAAAACGCGATATCGCATCCAACGTCTATGTTTCATGATAAGATAAAATATTCATTGCGAAGTGCCACTTATACCTCGTATACACTTCAAATGAATGTAAATGCGACACTGCATTGCTAGGAAATAGCGTTTACAGATGTCTACGTATAGAAGCAATAGGGTTCTAATGCTTCTTAAAACGGGATACCGCATCTCATTTCTATGTTTCATGATAAGGTATAATATTAATTGCGAAGTGTTATGTATGCCTCGCATACACTTCTAATGAATGCAAATGCGACATTTCCTTGCTAGGAAATGGCGTTTGCAGATGTCTATGTATCGTAGCAATAGAGTTCTAATGCTTCTTAAAACGCGATAACGCATCTCATTCCTATGTTACATTATAAGATATAATATTCATTGTGGAGTGTTATGTATACCTCATTTATTCACTTCAAGAGAATGTAAACGCGATACTTCCTTGCTAGGAAATTGCGTTTGCAGATTACTCCGTATCGAAGCAATTGAGTTCCAATGCCTTTTACATCGCGATATCGCATCTCACTTCTATGTTTCGAGATAAGATATAATATTCATTGCGAAGTGTTATGTATACCTCGTATTATCTTCAAAAGAATGTAAATGCGGCACTTCCATGCTAGGAAATAGCGTTTGCAGATGTCTACGTATCGTAGCAATAGAGTTCTAATGCTTCTCAAACTGCGATATAGCACCTCATTTCTATGTTTCGTGATAAGATATAATATTCTTTGCGAAGTGTCATGTATATCTCGTATTCACTTCAAAAGAATGTAAATGCGACACTTCCATGCTAGGAAATAGCGTTTGAAGATGTCTACGTATCGTTGCAATAGAGTTCTAATGCTTCTTAAATCGAGATGTCGCATTTCATTTCTATGTTTCGTGATAAGATATAATATTCATTGTGGAGTGTTATGTATACCTCGTATTCACTTCAAAAGAATGTAAATGCGACACTTCCTTGCTAGGAAATAGCGTTTTCAGATGTCTACGTATCGCAGCAATAGGTTTTTAATGCTCCTTAGAACGCGATATCGCATCTCATTTCTATGTTTCATGATAAGATATAATATTCATTGCGATGTGTCATGTATACCTCGTATTCACTTCAAAGAATGTAAATGCGACTATTCCTTCCTTTTAATAACGTTTGCAGATGTCTCCGCATCGAAGCAGTAGAGTTCTAATGCTCCTTAAATCCCGATATCGCATTTCATTTCTATGTTTCGTGATAGCGTATAATACTCACTGCGATGTACCATGTATACCTCGTATTCACTTCAAAAGTATGTAAATGCGACATTTCCTTGCTAGGAAATAGCGTTTGCAGATGTCTACGTATCGTAGCAATAGAGTTCTAATGCTGCTTACATCGCGATAACGCATCTCATTCCTATGTTTCGTGATAAGTAATAATATTCATTGCGATGTGTCATGTATACCTCATATTCACTTCAAAGGAATGTAAATGTGACACTTCCTTGCTAGGAAATAGCGTATCCAGATGTCAACGTATCAAAACTATAGATTTCTAGTGCTTCTTAAAACGAGATGTTGCATTTCACATCTATGTTTCATAATAAGATATAATATTCATTGCGAAGTGTCATGTATGCCTCGTATTCACTTCAAAAGAATGTAAATGCGACACTTCCTTGCTAGGAAATAGCGTTTGCAGATATCTTCGTATCGTAGCAATAGAGTTCTAATGCTTCTTAAAATGAGATATCGCATCACATTAGTATGTTTCATGATAAGACATAATATTCATAGGGAGGTGTTATGTATAGCTCGTATTCACCTCAAAAGAATGTAGATGCGACACTTCCTTGCTAGGATATAGCGTTTGCAGATGTCTAGGTATCGAAGCAATGGAGTTCAAATGCTTCTTAAAACGCGATATCGCATCTCATTTCTATGTTGCATGATGAGATATAATATTTATTGCGAAGTGTTATGTATACCTCGTCCACACTACAAATGAATGTAAATGTCACACATCCTTGCTAGGCAATGCGTTTCCATGTTTCTAGGTATCGAAGCAATGGAGTTCTAAAGCTTCTTAAAACGCAATATCGCATCACATTTCTATGTTTCTTGACAAGATATAATATTCACTGCGAAATTTTAGGTATGCCTCGTCTGCACTTCAAAGGTATGTAAATGCCACACACCCTTGGTAGGAAATGCAATTCCAGATGTTTACGTGTCGAAGCTTCAGAGTTCTAATGCTTCTTAAAACGCGAAATCGCATCTCATATCTATGTTTCATGATATGATATAATATTCATTGCGAAGTGTTATGTATACCTCGTCAACACTTCAAAGGAATGTAAATGCCACACTTCCTTCCTAGTAAATGCGTTTCCAGATGTCTACGTATCGAAGCAATAGAGTTCTAATCCTTCTTAAAGCGCGACATGGCATCTCATTTCTATGTTTCAAGAGAATTTATAATATTCATTGCGAAGTGTTATTTATGCCTCGTCTACATTTTAAAAGAATGTAATTGCCACACTTCCTTGCTGGGAATTAGGGTCCTGCAGGTGCCTACGTACCGAAGCAATAGAGTTCTAGTGCTTCTTAAATCGCGATACCGCATCTCATTTCTATGTTTCATGATAATATATAATAGTCATTGCGAAGTGTTATGTATACCTCGTCTACACCAAAAATAAATGTAAATGCGACACTTCCTTGCTAGGAAATAGCGTTTCCATTTGTTTACTTATCGGAGCAATAGAGTTCTATTGCTCCATTCAACACGATGTCGCAAGTCATTTCAATGATTCATGGTAAATTGCAATGTTCTATGCAATATGTTACATTTATCTGCATCTAGGCCTTGGAAGGATGTGAATCCTATACTTACTTACAACAGAATATCGTTTCCAGATCTCTACGTGTCCAAGCAAGACATTTCTAATACTTCAATCAGCGCGATGTCGCATCTCATTTCAACGTTTCAATACAAAGAATCTGTAATCATATATCCATAACATTGTGCTTAACTGTTAGAGGTCTTCAATAGAATGTGAACTATATAATTCCATGTAACGGTATGGCGCTCCGTAGTGTCTGTCAGTTAAAGCAATCGAGCTAGAATTCTCCATGCAATGCGCTGGCGCATCCCATTGCATCGTTTCAAAGTAAGAATGCTGTAATCTCTTATGCATAGCTCTATGCTTATCTGCTTTAAAACTTCATACGAATGTAAATTCTACAGCTCCATGCAACAGGATTGCCCTCGTAGTGTCTACATGTCGAGACAATAGAGTACTAATGCATTATACAATGCCATGACTCATCTCATTTCAACGTTCGAATTAAGTAAGCTGTAATCTTCTATGAAAAGCATTATAATTATCTGCTTCTACTCTACAATAGAATGTGAATTCTATAGATCCAAGCAACAGGAGGGCAGGCTCTCCACCATCCTACTGCCTGCCCTGATGCGGGCAAAGGATTCCCAGGCCACTCAAACCGCGACCAACATCTATCTTATACTCTAACCGATTCATCGTTATGCGTTTTCCATTAAGCTTGCCGGATCAGTGATATTGATTCGCTCAATCTAAATTATTATTTTCTTTTAAGTTTCTCGATTTTTTTAGTTTCTCTCACGATATCGTCTATTTCGTTTGTACCTTACCCTTACAGTATGGTATATAATCTGTTGTTTTATATATCTAGGATTTCCTCTTATTAAATGCAATGCTGCCACATATTCTCTTTCTCTTTCTCTTTAGTTACATTGTTGTTATTTTATGCTTTTCACCCTTCACAATCACTCTCTACACCATCTCGGAACAGGCGTTATACGATTACTGCAGGATGACGCCCCGGTCTCGTTACACCGAGATCGAGTGTTCTCTCTTGCATCCGTTGATTTATATATGTTATATATTGGAGAATATTTCCTCTTATCCTTTGTATTTTTCGATTGAAATTACATTGACAGAAGTACGAGCTAGTTCTGCACGCCTATTTGAAACAACATTAAATCACCTTGTTAAACAACAATATATTAAATGTGACTTGGACTTTTAAATTTGAATTTATAAACATCTAACAGGTAAATATGTTTTTCTTACTATTCATATCATTATACATTCAGTGATATATTGTGTGCAGTGATTTGATATATTAACTGCTTGATCATATTTTGCAATGAACTTTGCGTACCAAACATTGTTTTTACTCCTGATGGGAGTGGATATTTCATCGTTTTATATTTTTATATGGCATTGAATATAAAAGTATATGACATCCTTTTTATGCAGTCATGTATAATTATGTACTGTGACGGTTTTTCCCGTTACAATCCGCAAGAAAGGGTATATAGAACCAATAATAACGGGGTATCCAGAAGTTTAGTCCGGGGTTATATCGGGGTACAGAATATCCGCGTGCTTAGGCAACGCGAAGTACAGAGCAATAAATTTCCTATCCAGCAAGTATTTCGAAGCTGCGAGGCTGGGACTTTTTGGGCGCCAGCTACTCAAGAAGTAGCAAAAACTAATAAACCACGCAACCCGGGAAAGCCGGTGCAAGATAACCCTCGAAATTTCGAAATACTCTTTCGCTCGACTGCTTCTAGCCGAGTGCGCAAATTAGGGTCGCGGGATACTAAACTCACGGCTTCTATCTAGATTGCCTCGTCGCGGTATTACAAAAGGGTATACGACACGCCGCGAATGACCGGGGATCACCACCCGTTATACAATACAAATTACAATACGCGATATCACAATTGCGGCAGGAAACAAATGGGACGCTTTGGCGTATAAGGACTCACGTTCTCGTTTCCAACAAGTATGGATCTCGTTCAGTCCGTCTACCTCTCTCTCTCTCTCTCTCTCTCTCTCTCTCTCTCTCTCTCTCTCTCTCTCTCTCTCTCTCTCTCTCTCGCTAAGTAGTCGCTAAGTCGTTCACAAGAATAAGAGGCTGTCTTCGTGCTGGCTAGCTCATTATATAGATTTGCTGGGGGTCTTCGGATCCCCTTAGATCCTCCTTAGGGCTCCTTGATGGGTAGGGCCATACGCTTCGGTATTGTTCGGGGCATCGATCGGTGGATTTCGGCGATCTTCCCTGATCGCCCCCTCTGGTGTGTCTAGAGGGGGTCCTCTGGATTATTTGAACTGCGGCGCGTGTCGCGCGCCGCGCTTTCCACGGCTCACCTGCAATTCCGCTGCGCATCTTGAGTTTTCCTCTCCATGGGCTCAGGGGAGCGGTAGAGGTCCTTCTCACAACCCGAGAACCATCCTGTTTGTCTCCATGGACTATGGCAACGGTCTTATCGTTGCAGAGCTCTGGATCGTATCCTTCGGGCTTCAGGGTCTCTTCTTGTTCACTTCCCGACTCCTCCACCGTCGAGCCCGTCACGCTACCTCGGCGCACAGCCCTTCCGCGAACCTGCGGTCTTATTATCCGCCGAAGAGGCGTCTTATGCGTCGCTTCTTCCATCAGCTCGCCAGTCTTATCCGTCGAACGGAGAGAGAGAAACGAACGGGGGGGTGGGGGGGGGGGGGGGGGGGGGGGGGGGGGGAAGGTTCTACCATCGTTTATTTCACGCTCCTCGCAAATACAGCTATCGCAATGGTCCGTGTCACGCTTCTCGCATGGGTGGTGATCTGCGAAGCTAGTCTAACCGAAGCAGGGGGGGGGGGGGTGAGCGAGCCTTGTGACGTCACCACGTCACAGTACATACAAATTTGCGATTATGTAGCTATGTGTTCAAATTCAATTCCGATAATGCACTAAAAAGCATCCCAGATAACAAACGGCAAGATGGTAGCGACACCATGCCGGCACTATATTGCCACTTCCGAGGAGTGTCAACTGATTCGTAGTCATCTGTGACCGGATTCGTTAACTAAAATGCCAGAACGTGTTACCAGCACGTTCTAGACAAGCGAATCGCGCAGCACCAGCACCATGGTGACACGCGTATCATCGCTCCATTCACGAATCTCCTCAGCAATGACGCAGGATCACATTTGGCAATGGGGAACCTGTGCTTTCATACAAATTAGAACCGTTAGATGTCAGTAGATGTTCAGCATATGAGTATTGATAGACATTTTGATGGTCATTTTCCTATATTTATAGTTATTGAGCGAGTCGTATATATTTCTTTCAATCCATCATAGACTAAAAATATTATTTATCAAAAAAATATTACTTATAAAATAAAAATTCATGCTGTTGCGTCCCTAACTTCGCCTTGTATAATTTTTGAAATAACATGCTGTCATCGTAGTTAATGTAACCCTCAATTGCATGAATTTGCAACAATAAATTGAAGAAAATATATATAAAATAAGTGTGTATATTTTTATGACAAAGTAATTATAGACTTTATGGAAAAAATCGTCCTATCGAGCTAGTTTATAGAAAATAATAAAATCGAGTTCTTATATCTTTGTTTTGTGCCGGTGTATCTATTTTGGAATCAAAATAAATAAATTGCACAGTTTAGTCATTTTTCATATTTGCTTATAATTTTTATGGAAACAGCTTCCCCATTAGTAAATGTCAGCCTACGCCACAACCACGCGTGTAGCTATGGTGAGCTGATAGTGTCATTGTCACGGCCGTGTAGCCCGTGTGCTATATCTCGGTGCTTTAATAGTGCCGTGATACGAATGCTGCCCCAGTACTAACAGTATGCCATTTCGAAAGCTGAGTAGGAGCACTTTGTTAGCACAGTTCTGTCACGGAATTCGTTCCATCCGTTGTCATTGGCGTGCCAATCGCTGGCTGTTTGGGATATTGTAGTGCATGAGGCAGACTTGTTCCTTATCATCGTCAAGGAGATGGATTTTCACTCCCCCCTTTTTGAATTTTTTAAATTATTGTTTGGAATTTTTGCCGTTTCTGTATCTCTATGACCGCATTGTGGATTCAACTTATGTACGATCTTTTTGGTCTTCATCTTTTATTACATGTAATATTATATATGTGATGCACGTTTGTTATGTAATGCTCCGATTTGTAAGCCTCAGATACTTTTATTCTTTGGTAAAGCAACTTATTCGATTAATATATATTTATTAGACATAGATATAAACAATTAGAAAAATGTTATTAAAACGCTATTAAATATGTTGTTGCAATTATATATTTAAGGTCTGAAGATGTAGATGCAATTAATGTCCGATATTTTACGTGATCCAATCGACGTATCAAGTGAGGCTATGAAATATAAAAATCTTTTACTATTCTTGGACCCCTTTACATGTTAAATGAATGATTAGTTCTGCAAGACAAGAAGCCTGAATTAGTGAGATATCTAGGAACATAAGTAATTTGTAAGTAACACATCTTTTCTCTTTGAAATATTTGCCTTTGCATAGAATAGAACGTATAGATATAATGGCCTGTTTTGTACCCATTTCGGTCCAATTCTATTATAGCTTTTGAGCAGAAGTAATATTGATTATACTTGATTTTTGCAATAGTTCTTTGATTAACAGATTTTATTAACCTAGAATCATCATTTGACGGATGTATCAATCTACTTTGTAGCTCCATCAGTTTCTTTTTCTGCTCGCTACTTTCCATTTTCAGTTCCGTATACTTATCCTTTATCACCATCATATATGTTGCGTAAAATTACAATAACTTTTTGTCCTCAAATTTTGCGGATATTTCAAATGAATTTCCTTTGATTAAATAAACGGAAATTAAAAAACAGTGGCACGTACCATTTCTTGGAAACGTTGTATCGTAATTTGCATCTGACTGTTTTGAAAGGCACACACTTTACTTAACGTTTGCAATGATTCGGTTAGCGAAGTAAAGAAATATTCTACTTTCGAAATTGTTGACTCTTGTAATTCTAAGGCAAATATATTCATCTGTCGACATCGTGAACATTGTTTTTTGGCAAAATTCCAGAAAAACAAATATACTATGAGTAAAATAATAAACATCATAATATTAAATTTAACTCTGTTCATCGTTGCCTTGTTGGACACATCCATAACAATATACAGGGTGGGGCAGTAATAATTAGCACCTCAGATATCCACGAAACTATAAGTTTCATAGAAGTTTTTACTAATATAAAATTGCATAGTACAAAGGGGCCATCCGTTGATGAAAATAGTTTTTTTGTAAGTGGAGTTATGTTGGACATATGAAGGTTACCTTCATTTTTTAAAATGAATTGATATGTCCATTCTTCCGTAATACGATAGAGCATTTTAAAGCAAGTTTAACGATCTGTAACATGAAGGCATTGAAGGTTACAAAAAGTAAAGAAAGGCGATAATACTCACGGTTTTGATAGTAAATGAAACATACGTATTGTAAACAGTGGTGCAAGGCGTAATACTTACCGTTTACTTCACTGTGAATAAACACTTTTCGAAGGGCATTTCAATAGTTTGCAGCATAAGTTAAACATGATAAGATTAGTATTGAAAAATCGGTTCGAATACGTTTGGTTAGGCTGTTCTTTGTGTCGTTCATTTTATAAGTACTGAGCTGCGGATTCCTGAGGACAGCTCACAAAATTGTTGAACTATGGAAGATTATCATTGTGAATTTGAATCAAAAGGTAATTAAATTCCATTAGATTGTAAACAGATCTCAATGTTTCATTTTAGATAGTAAGATTAAATACTCTTTACAAAACTACAAGAATGGATACATACCTTTCTGTTATTATTATTTCATAAAGAATTATAATTGCAATTATATAGTTCATTACGATAAAAAATATTTCTCAGAAAATTCTAAATATTAAATAAAAGAATCAAGTAAAACATTTTTAATAATTACACATATGAAAAATACTTGAACATTCCAATAGAAAGATGTCTAAACAGGAGCTAGAAAAGTCAAACATTCAATTTCAATTCCAGAATTCATCTATAAGAGGTAAAATGTTTCGAAAGCTTTAATTACAGTCTTTAATGCAAGCAGTTGGGCAGTATTTCAATTTTTAAGAAAATTGATGAAAGTCAACCATTTTGAAGTGGTCAGAATCTTTGTCGTTTGAGCAATAAGTGAATAAGAAATAACTGCATAAATTTCAGGCTTAAAAACTTATGGATTAAATCCTATGCAGACTCGTTTATGAGCGAGTTACTAAATAATAATCCACACTAAGTAATCATTTTAAAACTTAAACGATTACATCTCGCGAACTTTCAATGATATCAGAAGCGTGAAAAGTATGTGGTTTATCAAAAACTCTTCTAGAAGAACGGACGAAGCCAATAGAAATTTTTGTTGAAGTAAGCAAGTTCTAAAGTTCTAAGCAACGCGATGGACCTTATCTGCCTATGTTTCATAGCAAGTAACTTCTGAATTTCTATGAAATCCGATGGAATTTCTCACTACTAACGTTTCAAAGTAAGTTCTCAAATTCTCAGTTCTACGTTTAAAACTATGTGTGTTCTATATATCTATGTAAAGTGATGGTTCCTATTAGTTGTGACGGAAACCTATAAATAGTAAGTCAGGGAAGCTCGAAGGGGTTAATTATTTAAATGCTTTAAGGTGTAAAACGTACTTTAATCTAAAGCGATCTATCGTTCCAAGGTATCCGCTCACGTACAACTTTTCTTGGGCGCCAGCTGCTCAGAAAGTAGCAAAGGGATAGACTACACGACCCCGGGAACCCTGGGGCGGAACAACCCTTGAAACTTCGAAATGCTCCTCCTCTCGACTACGCCTAGCCAAGTACACACTCTCAGGTCGCGAGATACTGAAGTCACGGCATGTTTATTTATGGTCTCGACGTGGGTTTAACTAAGAAGGGCTACGGGAAACTACGCAACACGCCGCAAATTACCGGGTATCATAACTCGCTTCACGATATAAGATACAATATACAATATGCGACACAAGAAATGGGACGCTTTAGCGAATAAGCTCTCACGTTCTCTTCTTCAGGTTCCTTGAATTCGCTGGTGGTCCTCGGGTCTCCTGCATCCTCCTCGGGGCTCCTTGGTGGAGTGGGCTGTAGGCTTCGGTATTGTTCGAGTCCATCGATCAGTGGATTTCGGCGATTTCCTATTCTCGCCCCCTTGGCTGTCCCTGAGGGGATCCTCCTGATCATTTAAATTGCGTAGCGCCTCGCGCGCCGCGCTCCCATGGCACACCTGCAGGGCCGCTGGACTTTTGACTTCTCTTTAGGGGGTTAAGGATGGTTGAGGACTTTCTCACATCCCAGAGCTTTATAAAGCACAAAAGCAGATAAGCATAATGCGATGCATAGAGCTTTACAACATTCTAACTTACTTTGAACTGTTTATATGAAATGCAATATTGAGGTGCATGAAGCATGACAAATTAAATGCTTCGGCACCTGGACATCTAGAAACGCTATCCCCGGGCAAGAAAGTGTAGGGTTCACACTCAATTCATATGCAGAAGCAGATAAACATAACGCGATGCTATGAATATTACATCTTATCATGAAATATAGAAGTAAGATGCGCAGCCGCGTTTTACGAAGCATTAGAACTCTATTGCTTCTAAACCTTCAGATATAGAAACGATATTCCGTAGCAAGGAAGTGATCCATTTACATTCATTTGAAGTATAGAGGAGATATACATAACGCGTTGCATTGAAATTACATCTTATCATGTGACTTAGAACTGATATGCGAAATCCACCGATCGATGCCCCGAACAATACCGAAGCGTATGGCCCTACCCCATCAAGGAGCCCTAAGGAGGATCTAAGGGGATCCGAAGACCCCCAGCAAACCTATATAACGAGCTAGCCAGCATGAAGACAGCCTCTACTTCTTAGCGATTTCTTAGCGACTACTTAGAGACGACTTAGCAAAGACTTAGCGAAGACTTAGCGAGCAACCTAGCAAACGATTGTACGGAGCGATTTGGACGAGAGAGAGAGAGAGAAAGAGAGAGAGAGAGAGAGAGAGAGAGAGAGAGAGAGAGGTAGACGGACTGAACGAGATCCATACTTGTTGGAAACGAGAACGTGAGTCCTTATACGCTAAAGCGTCCCATTTGTTCCCTGCCACAATTGTGATATCGCATATTGTAATTCGTATTGTATAACGGGTGGTGATCCCCGGTCATTCGCGGCGTGTCGTATACCCTTTTGTAATACCGCGTCGAGGCAATCTAGAAAGAAGCCGTGAGTTCAGTATCCCGCGACTCTAATTTGCGCACTCGGCTAGAAGCAGTCGAGCGAAAGAGTATTTCGAAATTTCGAGGGTTATCTTGCACCGGGTTTCCCCGGGTTGCGTGGTTTTCTAGTTTTTGCTACTTCTTGAGTAGCTGGCGCCCAAAAAGTCCCAGCCTCGCAGCTTCGAAATACTTGCTGGATAGGAAATTTATTGCTCTGTACTTCGCGTTGCCGAAGCACGCGGATATTCTGTACCCCGATATAACCCCGGACTAAACTTCTGGATACCCCGTTATTATTGGTTCTATATACCCTTTTCTTGCGGATTGTAACGGGAAAAACCGTCACAGTACTTAATTATACATGACTGCATAAAAAGGATGTCATATACTTTTATAATCAATGCGATATAAGAATATAAAACGATGAACTATCCACTCCCATCAGGAGTAAAAACAATGTCTGGTACGCAAAGTTCATTGCAAAATATAATCAAGCAGTTAATATATCAAATCACTGCACACAATAAATCACTGAATGTATAATGATATGAATAGTAAGAAAAACATATTTACCTATTAGATGTTTATAAATTCAAATTTAAAAGTCCAAGTCACATTTAATATATTATTGTTTAACAAGGTGATTTAATGTTATTTCAAATAGGCGTGCAGAACTAGCTCGTACTTCTGTCAATGTAATTTCATTCGAAGAATACAAAGGATAAGAGGAAATATTCTCCAATATATAACATATATAAATCAACGGATGCAAGAGAGAACACTCGATCTCGGTGTAACGAGACCGGGGCGTCATCCTGCAGTAATCGTATAACGCCTGTTCCTAGATGGTGTAGAGAGTGAATGTGGAGGGTGAAAAGCATAAAATAACAACAATGTAACTAAAGAGAAAGAGAAAGAGAATATGTGGAAGCATTGCATTTATTAAGAGGAAATCCTAGAAATATCAAACAACAGATTATATACCATACTGTAAGGGTAAGGTACAACGAAATAGACGATATCGTGAGAGAAACTAAAAAAATCGAGAAACTTAAAAAGAAAATAATAATTTAGATTGAGCGAATCAATATCACTGATCCCGGCAAGCTTAATGGAAAACGCATAACGATGAATCGGTTAGAGTATAAGATAGATGTTGGTCGCGGTTTGAGTGGCCCTGGGAATCCTTTGCCCGCATCAGGGCAGGCAGTAGGATGGTGGAGAGCCTGCCCTCCTGTTGCTTGGATCTATAGAATTCACATTCTATTGTAGAGTAGAAGCAGATAATTATAATGTTTTTCATAGAAGATTACAGCTTACTTAATTCGAAACGTTGAAATGAGATGAGTCATGGCATTGTATAATGCATTAGTACTCTATTGTCTCGACATGTAGACACTACGAGGGGCAATCCTGTTGCATGGAGCTGTAGAATTTACATTCTTATGAAGTTTTAAAGCAGATAAGCATAGAGCTATGCATAAGAGATTACAGCATTCTTACTTTGAAACGATGCAACGGGATGCGCCAGCGCATTGCATGGAGAATTCTAGCTCGATTGCTTTAACTGACAGACACTACGGAGCGCCATACCGTTGCATGGAATTATATAGTTCACATTCTATTGAAGACCTCTAACAGTTAAGCACAATGTTATGGATATATGATTACAGATTCTTTGTATTGAAACGTTGAAATGAGATGCGACATCGCGCTGATTGAAGTATTAGAAATGTCTTGCTTGGACACGTAGAGATTTGGAAACGATATTCTGTTGTAAGTAAGTATAGGATTCACATCCTTCCAAGGTCTAGATGCAGATAAATGTAACATATTGCATAGAACATTGCAATTTACCATGAATAATTGAAATGACTTGCGACATCGTGTTGAATGAAGCAATAGAACTCTATTGCTCCGATAAGTAAACAAATGGAAACGCTATTTCCTAGCAAGGAAGTGTCGCATTTACATTTATTTTTGGTGTAGACGAGGTATACATAACATTTCGCAATGACTATTATATATTATCATGAAACATAGAAATGAGATGCGGTATCGCGATTTAAGAAGCACTAGAACTCCATTGCTTCGATACCTAGACACATGGAAACGCATTGCCTAGCAAGGATGTGTGACATTTACATTCTTTTGAAGTGTGGACGAGGTATACATAACACTTCGCAATGAATATTACATTTCATCATGCAACATAGAAATGAGATGCGATATCGCGTTTTAAGAAGCATTAGAACAATACTGCTCCGATACGTAAACAACTGCAAACGCTATTTCCTAGCATGGAAGTGTGGCATTTATATTCTATTGAAGTGAATACGAGGTATACATAACACTTCGCAATGAATATTATATCTTATCATGAAGCATATATATGAGATGCGATATCCCGTTTTAAGAAGCATGAGAACTCTAATGCTCCGATACGTAGCCATCTACAAACGCTATATCCTAGCAAGGAAGTGTCGCATTTACATTCATATGAAGTGTAGACGAGGAATACACAACACTTCGCAACGAATATTATATCTTATCATGAAACATTGAAGTGAGATGCGATATCGCGTTTAAACAAGCATTAGAACACTATTGCTACGATACGTAGACATCTACAATCGCTATTTCCTAGCATGGAAGTGTCGAATTTACATTCTTTTGAAGTGAATACGAGGTATACATGACACTTCGCAATGAATATTATACCTTATCATGAGACATAGGAGTGAGATGCGATATCGCGATATAAGAAGCATTAGAACTCTATAGCTTCGATACGTAGACATCTGCAAACGCTATTTCCTAGCAAGGAAATGTCGCATTTACATTCATTTGAAGTGAATGCGAGGTATACATGATACTTCGCACTGAATATTATATCTTATCATGAAACATAGGAATGAGATGCGATATCTCGTTTTAAGAAGCATTACAAATCTATTGCTTCGATACATAGATATCTGCAAACGCTATTCAATTGAAAGGAAGCGTCGCACTTACATTCATTGGAAGTGTAGACGAGGAGTACATAGCACTTCGCAACGAATATTATATCTTATCATTAAACATAGAAATGAGATGCGATATCGCGTTTTAAGAAGCATTAGAACTCTATTGCTTCGATACGTAGACATCTGCCAACGCTCTATCCTAGAAAGGAATTGTCGCATTTACATTCATTTGAAGTGTAGACGAGGAATACACAACATTTCTCAATGAATATTATATCTTATCATGAAACATAGAAATGAGATGCGATATCTCGTTTTAAGAAGTATTAGAAATCTATTGCTCCGATACATAGATATCTGCAAACGCTACTTCCTAGCAAGGAAGTGTCGCATTTACATTCACTTGAAGAGCATCCGAGGTATACGTGACACTTCGCAATGAATACTATATCTTATCATGAAACATAGAAATTAGATTCGGTATCCCGATATAAGAAGCATTAAAACTCTATTGCTACGATACGTAAACATCTGCAAACGCTATTTCCTAGCAAGAAAGTGTCGCATTTACATTCTTTTGATGTGAATACGAGGTATACATGACACTTCGCAATGAATATTATATCTTGTCATCAAACATAGAAATGAGATGCGATATCGCGTTTTAAGAAGCGTTAGAACTCTATTGCTACGATATGCAGACATCTGCAATCGCCATTTCCTAGCAAGGAAGTGCCGCATTTACATTCATTTGAAGTGAATACGAGGTATAAGTGATACTTCGCAATGAATAATAGCTCTTATCATGAAACGTAGAAATGAGATGCGATATCGTGTTTAAGGAAGCTTTAGAAATCTATTGCTTCGATACGCAGACATCAGCAAAGGCTATTTCCTAGCATGGAAGTGTCGCACTTACATTCTTTTGAAGTGAATACGATGTATACATGACACTTCGCAATGAATATTATATCTTATCACGAAACATACAAATGAGGTGTCATATCGCGATTGAAGTAGCATTAGAACCCTATTGCTACGATACCTAGACATCTGAATACGCCATTTCCTAGCAAGCAGTAGTCGCATTTACATTCTTTTGAAGAGAATACGAGGTATACATGACACTTCGCAATGAATATTATACCTTATCATGCAACACAGAAGAGGGATGCGATATCGCGTTTTAAGAAGCATTAGAAGTCTATGGCCTCGATGCGGAGACATCTGCAAACGTTATTTCCTAGCATGGAAGTGTCGCACTTACAATCTTTTGAAGTGAATACGAGGTATACATGACATTTCGCAATGAATATTATATCTTATCACGAAACATATTAGTGGGATGCGATATCGCGATTTAAGTGGCATTAGAACCCTACTGCTACGATACGTAGACATCTGAATACGCTATTTCCTAACAAGGAAGTGTCGCACTTACATTTGTTTGGAGAGAAGAGGAGGTATACGTGACACTTCGCAATGAATATTATATCTTATCATGAAACATAGAAGAGAGATGCGATATCGCGTTCTAAGAAGCATTAGAACTCTATGGCATCGATGCGGAGACATCAGCAAACGCTATTTCCTAGCATGGAAGTGTCGCACTTACATTCTTTTGAAGTGAATACGAGGTGTACATGACACTTCGCGATGAATATTATATCTTATCACGAAATATATAAATGAGATGCGATATCGAGATTTAAGTAGCATTAGAACTCTCTTGCTACGATACGTAGACATCTGAATACGCTATTTCCTAGCAAGGAAGTGTCGCATTTACATTCGTTTGGAGAGAAGGGGGGGTATACATGACACTTCGCAATGAATATTATATCTTATCATGAAACATAGTAGAGAGATGCGATATCGCGTTTTAAGAAGCATTAGAAATCTATTGCCTCGACGCGTAGACATCTGCAGACGCTATTTCCTTGCATGGAAGTGTCGCATTTACATTCTTTTGTAGTGAATACGAGGTGTACATGACACTTCGGAATGAATATTATATCTTATCATGAAACATAGAAGTGAGATGCGATATCGGGTTTTAAGAAGCATTAGAACTCTATTGCTACGATACGTACAGATCTGAATAAGCTATTTCCTAGCAAGGAAGTGTCGCACTTACATTCTTTTGATGTGAATACGAGGTATACATGACATTTCGCCATGATAATTATATCTTATCACGAAACATATAAGTGGGATGCGATATCGCGATTACACTAGCATTAGTACTCTATTGCTACGATACGCAGACATCTGCAAACGCTATTTCCTAGCAAGCAATAGTCGCATTTACTTTCTTTTGAAGTGAATACGAGGTGTACATGACACTTCGCAATGAATATTATATCTTATCACGAAACATAGAAATGAGATGCGATATCGCGATTTAAGTAGCATTAGAACCCTTCTGCTACGATACGTAGACATCTGAATACGCTATTTCCTAGCAAGGAAGTGTCTCATTTACATTCGTTTGGAGAGAAGGGGAGGTATACATGACACTTCGCAATGAATATTATATCTTATCATGAAACATAGAAGAGAGATGCGATATCGCGTTTTAAGAAGCATTAGAAATCTATTGCCTCGACGCGTAGACATCTGCAGACGCTATTTCCTTGCATGGAAGTGTCGCATTTACATTCTTTTGTAGTGAATACGAGGTGTACATGACACTTCGGAATGAATATTATATCTTATCATGAGTCATAGAAGTTAGATGCGATATCGCGTTTTAAGAAGCATTAGAACTCTATTGCTACGGTACGTACAGATCTGAATAAGCTATTTCCTAGCAAGGAAGTGTTGCATTTACATTCGTTTGGAGAGAATACGAGGTATACATGACACTTCGCAATGAATATTATATCTTTTCATGAAACATAGAAGAGAGATGCTATATCGCGTTTTAAGAAGCATAAGAACTCTATGGCCTCGATGCGGAGACATCTGCAAATGCTATTTCCTAGCATGGAAGTGTCGCATTTACATTCCTTTGAGGTGAATACGAGGTATACATGACACTTCGCAATGAATATTATATCTTATAATGAAACATTGAATTGAGATGCGATATCGAGTTTTAAGAAGCATTAGAGCTCTTTCGCCCCGATGCGTAGACATCTGCAGACGCTATTTCCTAGCAAGGAAGTGTCGCATTTACATTAGTTCGGAGTGAATAGAAGGTATGCATGACACTTCGCAATGAATATTATATCTTATCACGAAACATAGAAATGAAATGCGACATCTCGCATTAAGAAGCATTAGGACTCTATTGCCTCAATGCGGAGATATCTGCAAGGGCTATTTCCTAGCATGGAAATGTCGAATTTAGATTCTTCTGAAGTGAATTCGAGGTATACATGACACTTCGGAATGAATATTATAACTTATCACGAAACATAGAAATGAGATGCGATATCGCGATCTAAGCAGCATTAGAACTCTATTGCTACGATACGTAGACATCTGCAAACGCTATTTCCTAGCAAGGAAGATTCGCATTTACATTCTTTTGAAGTGAATACGAGGTATACATGACACTTCGCAATGAACATTATATCTTATCATGTAACATATATGTGGGATGCGATGTCGCGTCTTAAGAAATATTAGAACCCTATTGCCTCGATGTGGAGATATCTGCAAACTCTATTTCCTAGCATGGAAGTGTCGCTTTTACATTCCATTGAAGTGAATTCGAGGTATACATGACACTTCGGAATGAATACTATATCTTATCACGAAACATACAAATGAGATGCGATATCGCGATTTAAGTAGCATTAGAACTCTATTGCTACGATACGTAGACATCTGCAAACGCTATTTCCTAGCAAGGAAGATTCGCATTTACATTCTTTTGAAGTGAATACGAGGTATACATGACACTTGGCAATGAATATTATATCTTATCATGAAGCATAGAAATGAGATGCGATATCGCGTTTTGAGATGCATTAGAACACAATTGCTATGAAACTTAGACATCTGCAAGCGCTATTTCCTAGCAAGGAAGATACGCATTTACATTCTTTTGAAGTGAATACGAGGTATACATGACACTTCGCAATGAACATTATATCTTATCATGTGACATATAAGTGAGATGCGATATCGCGTCTTAAGAAGCATTAGAACACTATTGCCTCGATGTGGAGATATCTGCAAACGCTATTTCCTAGCATGGAAGTGTCGCATTTACATTCTTTTGAAGGGAATTCGCGGTATACATGACACTTCGGAATGAATATTATATCTTATCACGAAACATGCAAATGATATGCGATATCGCGATTTAAGTAGCATCAGAACTATATTGCTACGATACGTGGACATCTGAATACGCTATTTCCTAGCAAGGAAGTGTCGCATTTACATTCGTTTGGAGTGAATGCGAGGTATACATGACACTTCGCAATTAATATTATATCTTATCATGAAACATAGAAGAGAGATGCGATATCGCGTTTCAAGAAGCATTAGAACTCTATGGCCTCGATGCGGAGACATCTGCAAACGCTATTTCCTAGCACGCAATAGTCGAATTTACATTCTTTTGAAGTGAATTCGAGGTTTACATGACACTTCGGAATGAATATTATAACTTATCACGAAACATAGAAATGAGATGCGATATCGCTATTTAAGTAGCATTAGAACTCTATTGCTACGGTACGTGGACATCTGAATTCGCTATTTCCTAGCATGGAAGTGTCGCATTTACATTCGTTTGGAGTGAATGCGAGGTATACATTACACTTCGCAATGAATATTATATCTTATCATGAAACATAGAAGTGAGATGCGACATCGCGTTTTAAGAAGCATTAGAGCTCTATTGCCTCTACGTGTAGACATCTGCAGACGCTATTTCCTAGCAAGGAAGATTCTCACTTACATTCTTTTGAAGTGAATACGAGGTATACATGACACTTCGCAATGAACATTACATCTTATCACGAAAGATAGAAATGAAATGCGACATCTCGTTGTAAGAAGCATTAGGACTCTATTGCCTCAATGCGGAGATATCTGCAAGGGCTATTTCCTAGCATGGAAATGTCGCATTTAGATTCTTTTGAAGTGAATTCGAGGTATACATGACACTTCGGAATGAATATTATAACTTATCACGAAACATAGAAATGAGATGCGATATCGCGATCTAAGCAGCATTGGAACTCAATTTCTACGATACGTAGGCATCTGCAAACGCCATTCCCTAGCAAGGAATAGTTGCATTTACATTCTTTTGAAGTGAATACGAGGCATACATAACACTTCGCAATGAATATTATATCTTATCATGAATCATAGAAGTGAGATGCGATATCGCGTTTTAAGAAGCATTAGAAACTTATTGGATCGACGCGTAGATATCTACAGACGCTATTTGCTAGCATGGAAGTGTCGCATTTACATTCTTTTGAAGTGAATACGAGGTATACATGACACTTCGCAATGAATATTATATCTTATCATGAATCATAGAAGTGAGATGCGATATCGCGTTTTAAGAAGCATTAGAAACTTATTGCCTCGACGCGTAGACATCTGCAGACGCTATTTGCTGGCATGGAAGTGTCGCATTTACATTCTTTTGAAGTGAATACGAGGTATACATGACACTTCGCCATGAATATTATATCTTATCATGAAGCACAGAAATGAGATGCGATATCGCGTTTTGAGATGCATTAGAACACTATTGCTATGAAACCTAGACATCTGCAAGCGCTATTTCCTAGCAAGGAAGAAACGCATTTACATTCCTTTGAAGTGAATACGAGGTATACATGACACTTCGCAATGAATATTATATCTTATCATGAAGCACAGAAATGAGATGCGATATCGCGTTTTGAGATGCATTAGAACACTATTGCTATGAAACCTAGACATCTGCAAGCGCTATTTCCTAGCAAGGAAAAAACGCATTTACATTCTTTTGAAGTGAATACGAGGTATACATGACACATCGCAATGTATATTATATCATATCATGAAGCATAGAAATGAGATGTGATATCGCGTTTTGAGAAGCATTAGAACTCCATTGCTACGATACGTAGACATCTGCAAACGCTATTTCCTAGCAAGGAAGATTCGCATTTACATTCCTTTGAAGTGAATACGAGGCATACATGACACTTCGCAATGAACATTATATCTCATCATGTAACATATAAGTGAGATGCGATATCGCGTTTTAAGAAGCATTAGAACCCTATTGCCTCGATGTGGAGATATCTGCAAACTCTATTTCCTAGCATGGATGTGTCGCATTTACATTCTTTTGAAGTGAATTCGAAGTATACATGACAGTTCGGAATGAATATTATATCTTATCACGAAACATACAAATGAGATGCGATATCGCGATTTAAGTAGCATAAGAACTCTATTGCTACGATACGTAGACATCTGCAAACGCTATTTCCTAGCAAGCAATATTCGCATTTACTTTCTTTTGAAGTGAATACGAGGTGTACATGACACTTCGCAATGAATATTATATCTAATCACGAAACATAGAAATGAGATGCGATATCGCATTTTAAGAAGCATTAGAAGTCTATGGCCTCGATGCGGAGACTTCTGCAGACGCAATTTCCTAGTATGGAAGTGTCGCATTTACATTCTTTTGAAGTGAATACGATGTATACATGACACTTCGCAATGAATATTATGTCTTATCACGAAACATATATATGAGGTGTCATACCGCGATATAGGTAGCATTAGAACGCTATTGCTACGATATGTAGACATCGGCAAACGCTATTTCCTACAAACAATAGTCGCATTTACATTATTTTGAAATGAATTCGAGGTTTACATGACACTTCGGAATGAATATTACAACTTATCACGAAACATAAATATGAGATGCGATATCGGGATCTAAGAAGCATTAGAACTCCATGGCCTCGATGCGGAGACATCTGCAAACGCTATTTCCTAGCATGGAAGTGCCGCACTTACATTCTTTTGAAGTGAATACGAGGTATACATGACACTTCGCAATGAATATTATATCTTATAATGAAACATTGAATTGAGATGCGATATCGAGTTTTAAGAAGCATTAGAGCTCTATCGCCCCGATGCGTAGACATCTGTAGACGCTATTTCCTAGCAAGGAAGTGTCGCATTTACATTAGTTCGGAGTGAATAGAAGGTAAGCATGACACTTCGCAATGAATATTATATCTTATCACGAAACATAGAAATGAAATGCGACATCTCGCATTAAGAAGCATTAGGACTCTATTGCCTCAATGCGGAGATATCTGCAAGGGCTATTTCCTAGCATGGAAATGTCGAACTTAGATTCTTCTGAAGTGAATTCGAGGTATACATGACACTTCGGAATGAATATTATAACTTATCACGAAACATAGGAATGAGATGCGATATCGCGATCTAAGCAGCATTAGAACTCTATTGCTACGATACGTAGACATCTGCAAACGCTATTTCCTAGCAAGGAAGATTCGCATTTACATTCTTTTGAAGTGAATACGAGGTATACATGACACTTCGCAATGAACATTATATCTTATCATGTAACATATATGTGGGATGCGATGTCGCGTCTTAAGAAATATTAGAACCCTATTGCCTCGATGTGGAGATATCTGCAAACTCTATTTCCTAGCATGGAAGTGTCGCATTTACATTCCTTTGAAGTGAATTCGAGGTATACATGACACTTCGGAATGAATACTATATCTTATCACGAAACATACAAATGAGATGCGATATCGCGATTTAAGTAGTATTAGAACTCTATTGCTACGATACGTAGACATCTGCAAACGCTATTTCCTAGCAAGCAGTAGTCGCATTTACATTCTTTTGAAGTGAATACGAGGTATACATGACACTTCGCAATAAATATTATATCTTATCTAGAATCATAGAAGTGAGATGCGATATCGCGTTTTAAGAAGCGTTAGAAACTCATTGCCTCGAGGCGTAGACATCTGCAGACGCTATTTGCTACCATGGAAGTGTCGCACTTACATTCTTTTGAAGTGAATACGAGGTATACATGACACTTCGCAATGAATATTATATCTTATCATGAAGCATAGAAATGAGATGCGATATCGCGTTTTGAGAAGCATTAGAACACTATTGCTATGAAACGTAGACATCTGCAAGCGCTATTTCCTAGCAAGGAAGATACGCATTTACATTCTTTTGAAGTGAATACGAGGTATACATGACACTTCGCAATGAACATTATATCTTATCATGTGACATATAAGTGAGATGCGATATCGCGTCTTAAGAAGCATTAGAACACTATTGCCTCGATGCGGAGATATCTGCAAACGCAATTTCCTAGTATGGAAGTGTCGCATTTACATTCTTTTGAAGTGAATTCGAGGTATACATGACACTTCGGAATGAATATTATAATTTATCACGAAACATAGAAATGAGATGCGATATCGCGATTTAAGTAGCATTAGATCACTATTGCTACGATAGGTAGACATCTGAATACGCTATTTCCTAGCAAGGAATAGTCGCATTTACATCCTTTTGAAGTGAATACGAGGTATACATGACACTTCGCAATGAATATTATATCTTATCATGAAATATTGAAGTGGGATGCGATATCGCGTTTTAATAAGCATTAGAAACTTATTGCCTCGAAGCGTAGACATCTGCAGACTCTATTTCCTAGCATGGAAGTGTCGCATTTACATTCTTTTGAAGTGAATATGAGGTATACATGACACTTCGCAATGAATATTATATCTTATCATGAAGCACAGAAATGAGATGCGATATCGCGTTTTGAGATGCATTAGAACACTATTGCTATGAAACCTAGACATCTGCAAGCGCTATTTCCTAGCAAGGAAGAAACGCATTTACATTCCTTTGAAGTGAATACGAGGTATACATGACACTTCGCAATGAATATTATATCTTATCATGAAGCACAGAAATGAGATGCGATATCGCGTTTTGAGATGCATTAGAACACTATTGCTATGAAACCTAGACATCTGCAAGCGCTATTTCCTAGCAAGGAAAAAACGCATTTACATTCTTTTGAAGTGAATACGAGGTATACATGACACATCGCAATGTATATTATATCATATCATGAAGCATAGAAATGAGATGTGATATCGCGTTTTGAGAAGCATTAGAACTCCATTGCTACGATACGTAGACATCTGCAAACGCTATTTCCTAGCAAGGAAGATTCGCATTTACATTCCTTTGAAGGGAATACGAGGCATACATGACACTTCGCAATGAACATTATATCTCATCATGTAACATATAAGTGAGATGCGATATCGCGTTTTAAGAAGCATTAGAACCCTATTGCCTCGATGTGGAGATATCTGCAAACTCTATTTCCTAGCATGGATGTGTCGCATTTACATTCTTTTGAAGTGAATTCGAAGTATACATGACAGTTCGGAATGAATATTATATCTTATCACGAAACATACAAATGAGATGCGATATCGCGATTTAAGTAGCATAAGAACTCTATTGCTACGATACGTAGACATCTGCAAACGCTATTTCCTAGCAAGCAATATTCGCATTTACTTTCTTTTGAAGTGAATACGAGGTGTACATGACACTTCGCAATGAATATTATGTCTTATCACGAAACATATATATGAGGTGTCATACCGCGATATAGGTAGCATTAGAACGCTATTGCTACGATATGTAGACATCGGCAAACGCTATTTCCTACAAACAATAGTCGCATTTACATTATTTTGAAATGAATTCGAGGTTTACATGACACTTCGGATTGAATATTACAACTTATCACGAAACATAAATATGAGATGCGATATCGGGATCTAAGAAGCATTAGAACTCCATGGCCTCGATGCGGAGACATCTGCAAACGCTATTTCCTAGCATGGAAGTGCCGCACTTACATTCTTTTGAAGTGAATACGAGGTATACATGACACTTCGCAATGAATATTATATCTTATCATGAAGCATAGAAATGATATGCGATATCGCTATTTAAAAATAGTTAGATCTCTATTGCTTTGATACGGAGACATCTGCAAATGCTATTTCCTAGCATGGAAGTGTCGCATTTACATTCTTTTGAAGGGAATACGAGGTATGTATCCCGTTTTAAGAAGCATTAGAACACTATTGCTTCGATACGTAGACATCTGCAAACGCTATTTCCTAGCAAGCAGTTGTCGCATTTACATTCTTTTGAAGTGAATACGAGGTATACATGACACTTCGCAATGAACATTATATCTTATCATGTGACATATAAGTGAGATGCGATATCGCGTCTTAAGAAGCATTAGAACCCTATTGCCCCGATGTGGAGATATCTGCAAACGCTATTTCCTAGCATGGATGTGTCGCATTTACATTCTTTTGAAGCGAATTCGCGGTATACATGACACTTCGCAATGAATATTATATCTTATCATGAAACATAGAAGTGAGATGCGACATCGCGTTTTAAGAAGCATTAGAGCTCTATTGCCTCTACGTGTAGACATCTGCAGATTCTATTTCCTAGCAAGGAAGATTCTCACTTACATTCTTTTGAAGTGAATACGAGGTATACATGACACTTCGCAATGAACATTACATCTTATCACGAAACATAGAAATGAAACGCGACATCTCGTTGTAAGAAGCATTAGGACTCTATTGCCTCAATGCGGAGATATCTGCAAGGGCTATTTCCTAGCATGGAAATGTCGCATTTAGATTCTTTTGAAGTGAATTCGAGGTATACATGACACTTCGGAATGAATATTATAATTTATCACGAAACATAGAAATGAGATGCGATATCGCGATTTAAGTAGCATTAGAACACTATTGCTACGATACGTAGACATCTGAATACGCTATTTCCTAGCAAGGAATAGTCGCACTTACATCCTTTTGTAGTGAATACGAGGTATGCATGACACTTCGCAATGAATATTATATCTTATCATGAAGCATAGAAATGAGATGCGATATCGCGTTTTGAGAAGCATTAGAACACTATTGCTACGAAACGTAGACATCTGCAAGCGCTATTTCCTAGCAAGGAATATTCGCATTTACATTCTTTTGTTGTGAATACGAGGTATACATGACACTTCGCAATGAATATTACATCTTATCATGAAGCATAGAAATGAGATGCGATATCGCGTTTTAAGAAGCATTAGAAACTTATTGCCTCGACGCGTAGACATCTGCAGACGCTATTTTCTAGCATGGAAGTGTCGCATTTACATTCTTTTGAAGTCAATACGAGGTATACATGACACTTCGCAATGAATATTATATCTAATCACGAAACATAGAAATGAGATGCGATATCGCGTTTTAAGAAGCATTAGAAGTCTATGGCCTCGATGCGGAGACTTCTGCAAACGCAATTTCCTAGAATGGAAGTGTCGCATTTACATTCTTTTGAAGTGAATACGATGTATACATGACACTTCGCAATGAATATTATGTCTTATCACGAAACATATATATGAGGTGTCATATCGCGATATAAGTAGCATTAGAACGCTATTGCTACGATATGTAGACATCGGCAAACGCTATTTCCTAGCAAGCAATAGTCGCATTTACATTATTTTGAAATGAATTCGAGGTTTACATGACACTTCGGAATGAATATTACAACTTATCACGAAACATAAATATGAGATGCGATATCGCGATCTAAGAAGCATTAGAACTCCATGGCCTCGATGCGGAGATATCTGCAAACGCTATTTCCTAGCATGGAAGTGCCGCACATACATTCTTTTGAAGTGAATACGAGGTATACATGACACTTCGCAATGAATATTATATCTTATCATGAAGCATAGAAATGATATGCGATATCGCTATTTAAAAATAGTTAGATCTCTATTGCTTTGATACGGAGACATCTGCAAATGCTATTTCCTAGCATGGAAGTGTCGCATTTACATTCTTTTGAAGGGAATACGAGGTATGTATCCCGTTTTAAGAAGCATTAGAACACTATTGCTTCGATACGTAGGCATCTGCAAACGCTATATTCCAACAAGGAAGTGTCGCAGTTACATTCATTTGATGTGTATGCGAGGTATATGTGACACTTCGCAATGAATATTATATCATATCATGGAACATAGAAATGAGATGCGACATCTCGTTTTAAGAAGTATTAGAACTCTATTGCTTCGATACGTAGACATCTTCAAACGCTATTTCCTAGCATGGAAGTGTCGCATTTACATTCATTTGAAGTGTAGACGAGGAATACATAACACTTCACAATGAATATTATATCTTATCATGAAACATAGAAATGTGATGAGATATCCCGTTTAAGAAGCATTAGAACTCTATTGCTACGATACGTAGACATCTGCAAACGCTTCTTCCTAGCAAGGTAGTGTTGCATTTACATTCATTGGAAGTGAATACGAGATATACATGACACTTCGCAATGAATATTATATCTTATCATGAAACATAGGTATGAGGTGCGATATCCCGCTTTAAGAAGCATTAGAAGTCTATTGCTTCGATACGTAGACGTCTTCAAACGCTATTTCCTAGCATGGAAGTGTCGCATTTACATTCTTTTGAAGTGAATTCGAGGTATACATGACACTTCGGAATGAATATTACATCTTATCATGAAGCATAGAAATGAGATGCGATATCGCGTTTTGAGAAGCATTAGAACTCCATTGCTACGATACGTAGACATCTGCAAACGCTATTTCCTAGCAAGGAAGATTCGCATTTACATTCTTTTGAAGTGAATACGAGGTATACATGACACTTCACAATGAACATTATATCTTATCATGTAACATATAAGTGAGATGCGATATCGCGTCTTAAGAAGCATTAGAACCCTATTGCCTCGATGTGGAGATATCTGCAAACGCTATTTCCTAGCAAGCAATGGTCGCATTTACATTCTTTTGAAATGAACTCGAGGTTTACATGACACTTCGGAATGAATATTATAACTTATCACGAAGCATAAAAATGAGATGCGATATCGCGATCTAAGAAATATTAGAACTCTATTGCTACGATACGTAGGCATCTGCAAACGCTATGCCCTAGCAAGGAATAGTCGGATTTACATCCTTTTGATGTGAATACGAGGTATACATGACACTTCGCAATGAATATTATATCTTGTAATGGAATATAGAAGAGAGATGCGATATCGCGTTTTAAGAAGCATTAGAACTCTATGGCATCGATGCGGAGACATCAGCAAACGCTATTTCCTAGCATGGAAGTGTCGCACTTACATTCTTTTGAAGTGAATACGAGGTGTACATGACACTTCGCGATGAATATTATATCTTATCACGAAACATATGAATGAGATGCGATATCGCGATCTAAGCAGCATTAGAACTCAATTTCTACGATACGTAGGCATCTGCAATAGCTATTTCCTAGCAAGGAATAGTCGCATTTACATTCTTTTGAAGTGAATACGAGGTATACATAACACTTCGCAATGAATATTATATCTTATCATGAAACATAGGAATGAGGTGCTATATTGCGTTTTGAGAAGCATTAGAACACTATTGCTAATATACGTAGACATCTGCAAACTCTATTTCCTACCATGGAAATGTCCCATTACATTCCATTGAAGTGAATACGAGGTATACATAACATTTCACAATGAATATTATATCTTATTACGAAACATAGAGATGAAATACGACATCTCGTTTTCAGAAGCATAAGTACTCTATTGCTGTGATACGTAGACATCTGCAAACGCTATTTCCTAGCATGGAAGTGTCGCATTTACATTCTTTTGAAGTGAATACGAGGTATACATGGCACTTCGCAATGAATATTATATCTTATCAAGAATCATAGAGGAAATATGCGATATCGCGTATTAAGAAGCATTAGAACTCTATTTTTACGATACGTAGACATCTGCAAACAATATTTCCTAGCAAGGAAGTGTCGCATTTACAATCTTTTGAAGTGAATACGAGGTATACATAACATTGCACAATGAATATTATATCTTATTACGAAACATAGAAATGAAATACGACATCTCGTTTTCAGAAGCATAAGTACTCTATTGCTGTGATACGTAGACATCTGCAAACGCTATTTCCTAGCAAGGAAGTGTCGCATTTACATTCTTTTGAAGTGAATACGAGGTATACATGACACTTCGCAATGAATATTATATCTTATCATGAAACATAGAAGTGAGATGCGATATCGCGTTTGAAGAAGCATTAGAACTCTATTGCTACGATACGTAGACATCTGCAAACGCTATTTCCCAGCATGCAAGTGTCGCATTTACATTCTTTTGAAGTGAATACGAGGTATACATGACACTTCGCAATGAATATTATATCTTATCAAGAATCATAGAGGAAATATGCGATATCGCGTCTTAAGAAGCATTAGAACTCTGTTTTTACGATACGTAGACATCTGCAAACAATATTTCCTAGCAAGGAAGTGTCGCATTTACAATCTTTTTAAGTGAATGCGAGGTATACATAACACTCCACAATGAATATTATATCTTATCACGAAACATAGAAATGGAATGCGACATCTCGTTTTAAGGGGCATTAGAACTCCATTCTTACGATACGGTGTCATCTGGAAACGCTATTTCCTAGCAAGGAAGTGTCGCTTTTACATTCTTTTGAAGTGAATAAGAGGTATACATGACACTTCGCAATGAAAATTATATCTTATCTCGAAACATAGAAGTGAGATGTGATATCGCGTTTTAGGAAGCATTAGAACTCTATTGCTACGATACGTAGACATCTGCAAACGCTATTTCCTAGCAAGGAAGTTTCGCATTTACATTCATTTGAAGTGAATACGAGGTATACATGACACTTCGCAATGGATATTATATCTTATCATGAAACATAGATGTGAGATGCGATATCGCGTTTTAAGAAGCATTAGAACTCTATTGCTACGATACGTAGACATCTGCAAACGCTATTTCCTAGCATGGAAGTGTCGCATTTACATTCTTTTGAAGTGAATACGAGATATACATGACACTTCGCAATGAATATTATATCTTATCATGAAACATAGGAATGAGGTGCTATATTGCGTTTTGAGAAGCATTAGAACACTATTGCTAATATACGTAGACATCTGCAAACTCTATTTCCTACCATGGAAATGTCCCATTACATTCCATTGAAGTGAATACGAGGTATACATAACATTACACAATCAATATTATATCTTATTACGAAACATAGAAATGAAATACGACATCTCGTTTTCAGAAGCATGAGTACTCTATTGCTGTGATACGTAGACATCTGCAAACGCTATTTCCTAGTATGGAAGTGTCGCATTTACATTCTTTTGAAGAAATACGAGGTATACATGACACTTCGCAATGAATATTATATCTTATCATGAAGCATAGAAGTGATATGCGATATCGCGTTCAAAGAAGCATTAGAACTCTATCGCTACGATACGTAGACATCTGCAAACGCTATTTCCTAGCATGGAAGTTTCGCATTTACATTCTTTTGAAGTGAATACGAGATATACATGACACTTCGCAATGAATATTATATCTTATCATGAAACATAGGAATGATTTGCGATATCTCGTTTTGAGAAGCATTAGAACTCTATTGCTAGGATACGTAGACATCTGCAAACGCTATTTCCTAGCATGGAAGTGTCGCATTTACATTCTTTTGAAGTGAATACGAGGTATACATGACACTTCGCAATAAATATTGTATCTTATCATGAAAGATAGAAGTGAGATGCGATATCGCGTTTTAAGAAGCATTAGAACCCTACTGCTACGATACGTAGACATCTGCAAACGCTACTTCCTAGCATGGAAGTGTCGCATTTACATTCTTTTGAAGTGAATACGAGGTATACATGACACGTCGCAATAGATATTATATCTTATCATGAAACATAGAAGTGAGATGCTATATCGCGTTTTAAGAAGCATTAGAACTCTATTGCTACGATACGTAGACATCTGCAAACGCTGTTTCCTAGCATGGAAGTGTCGCATTTACATTCTTTTGAAGTGAATACGAGGTATACATGACACGTCGCAATAAATATTATATCTTATCATGAAACATAGAAGTGAGATGCTATATCGCGTTTTAAGAAGCATTAGAACTCTATTGCTACGATACGTAGACATCTGCAAACGCTGTTTCCTGGCATGGAAGTGTCGCATTTACATTCTTTTGAAGTGAATACGAGGTATACATTACACTCTACCATGAATATTATATCTTATCACGAAACATAGATGTGACATGCGATATCGCGGTTTAAGAAGCGCTAGAACTCTATTGCTACGATACGTAGACATCTGCAAACGCTACTTCCTAGCATGGAAGTGTCGCATTTACATTCTTTTGAAGTGAATACGAGGTATACATGACACTTCGCAATGAATATTATATCTTATCATGAAACATAGAAGTGAGATGCGATATCGCGTTCTAAGAAGCATTAAAACCCTATTGCTACGATACGTAGACATCTGCAAACGCTACTTCCTAGCATGGAAGTGTCGCATTTACATTCTTTTGAAGTGAATACGAGATATACATGACACTTCGCAATGAATATTATATCTTATCATGAAACATAGAAGTGAGATGCGTTATCGAGTTTTAGGAAGCGTTAGAACTCTATTGCCTCGGTACGTAGACATCTGCAAACGCTATTTCCTAGCATGGAAGTGTCGAATTTACATTCTTTTGAAGTGAGTACGAGGTATACATAACACTCCATAATGAATATTATATCTTCTCATGAAGCATAGCAGTGAGATGCGATATCGCGATTTAGGAAGCATTAGAACTCTATTGCTGCGATACGTAGACATCTGCAAACGCTATTTCCTAGCATGGAAGTGTCTTATTTACATTCATTTGAAGTGTCGACGAGGAATACATGATACTTCGCAAATCATATTATATCTTACCATGAAACATAGAGATGAGATGCGATATCGCGTTTTAAGAAGCATTAGAACTCCATTGCTTCGTAACGTAGACATCTAGAAGCGCTGTTCCCTAGCGAGGATGTGCGGCATTTACATTCTTTAATAATGTAGATGAGATATACGTATCGTGTAGCATTTTTATTACATTTTATCATGCGGCATTGAAATATGATGCGACATAGCGTTGCATGAAATATTCGTAATCTAATTCTTCTAAAGAGGGGTAGCAGATGAGTATATTGCATTGAAAAGGGCATTACTACTTACTTACTTTGAAACGTTGGATTGAAATGTGTCATCGTGATACATGAATCGTTAGAACTCTATTTCTTCGATACTTACGAATCCCATGAATCCTAATGTTGCATGGAATGTGATGGTGTTTCATAATGTCTGGGTGCCAATGCATGAGAGTTCTAATGCTTTATGCAACGTGAGTGCCAATCTCAGTTGAACATTTCAAGGTAAGTTATTTGTAATGTTCTATGCATTGCATTATGCTTATCTGCATCTGCTCTTGAAAGGCATGTGAGTTCTAGAAATTCATGCAATGGAATAGCGCTTCTAAGTGTACTGTCATGCGTAACTCGTGCCACCCATTCTACACATGAGTCTTCTCGCACTTCCATCATCGACCCCTGGATTCAGGGAACCTGCCGTGCTCGCATACAGCGCCGGCAATCGCAGCGTTCGCGCGCGCACTCCTGCACGCGCTCACACGCACCAAGTACCGCTGTGTTACTCGAACTGACCGACCGGTACACATGGCTCGTACACACCAGGCATCGCTGATTCAATCTCACCGGCGAGGACTACTGTCTCACTCCCACTGTCGAGTATATCTCCGTTCGGACTAACGACGAACACCCTTGACTACCTTGCAACAGTGATTTCGTTCTGCTAAAAGGCGCAGTCGCAGCCCATCACCTCAATGGGGATTCTTCCAATTCAGGGAGCCGACTTTAGCAGAATAATATACATATATATACTATAATGACTTTAGCAGAATTATATATATACTATATCCGGACTAATGTATTGCAGCATATAAGAATTCATAAATCCAAGTTACACTCGTTAAGAATCCAAGACACGAACAACACACGCGTAACTGTAAGTTCATGCTATACTTACTTCATTATACAATTTCATAAGTTAAACGCGAAAGGCGCGCCGCTAGTCCCACCACGATACACGAGTCCACACTCACTGAACCGCATGCTCCACGCAACGATCCGTTAATCTCCCACTCGTTGGACCACATGCTTTCATGATTTGTCAAGTAAATGTTTCAAACTGGTATAAATATTAATACATATTTTATATTTTAGTTAATTCTGAATACAATATCTCCTTAAGATACTCCATTACATCTAAAATCCTATCTAATTTCATACCATTTCATGATGTTTTAAATAAATATTTGAAATTGGTTTATATAATTACATTTATCATATATTTTAGTTACTTAAATATAGATCATTCCCTCTAAATAAAAATAAGTATCTATATATTATATAAGTCGATCATTTATTTTCATCGTTCGAGTTCGCTTTCTTTCCATCGAGGCTTGCAAATCCCTCTTCGTTATTCTTGTAATTCGTACGTTAGAAGGTATGTAGTACGTATTGATGGTTCAACGCTGAAAATATCTCAAGCACTTCTGCTATACTCAATTTAGCGTATATGCAACCTCCCGTCAACGTTATATCTATTTTTTATCTGTTTCGGTTCTTAAAGTATGTATAGCCTTCTTTCGGATTGGTCGTGATTAGATCGTTTCTTAGAGCCATTTTGATGATCTTTTCCTCTCTATGGTTGTTCGTCTTACTACCCCAGATTACCGATTTTTCATTCAGGTCACCCCACGATTATTATTCTGTTTGCTTTCTCTCCCTTTTCCATGTTATCCTCAGCTTGGTTTATATATTCTTCGTTTTCTTTCCGTTCCTG
This sequence comes from Xylocopa sonorina, assembly GCF_050948175.1. Taxonomy (NCBI): domain Eukaryota; kingdom Metazoa; phylum Arthropoda; class Insecta; order Hymenoptera; family Apidae; genus Xylocopa; species Xylocopa sonorina. The sequence continues at coordinate 147,587 of NW_027490424.1, read as the reverse complement.
TTAAGCGAGAAGTAGCAGCTTATAGATTTTGTTCCTTCGACCATTGCATGAACGATTCCGGTCGAGGAATATGTGGTGCCATATGTGAAACATTTTCGATTAACACCGGTTATCCATATCGCAGCGTCACCGTTCTCGTCTTGCAGTCAGTATTCTTCTATCCTGTGTGCTTCCGATATTATTACCACGTCTGTCCCTTGAATCATTCGCATTTGCTGCATGATATTTCGCGAGATTCGGCATCTGTTCAGATAGATTTGTAGGACTTTCAATTCCATATTCGTTTCTCTTTCTTTTCTATCAACGCCTTTCTGTCAGCCGGACAATTAAAGCTCTGGTAACGTGACTGATGTATGGATTCTTTCTTCCTTCCTCGCTGCAGATGATACATTTCGGTTTATTCGCGATACAACCGATTACCGTATAAATCTGAGATCCGCATTTCCTGCAGATTCCCTTATTATCTTTGACTTCTTCGCAATTTCTGCCGATATGTCCCACATTATGGCATTTGAAGCATCTCTCTATTCTCGGTAGCACTTTGCAGAGGCAAGGTGTTAATGGTATTCTGAGTCGTTTGACCTTTTCCATCTCTTTACTGTATTCCTGTCCAAATTCAGCTAACGCGACTCGGTAGCCCCTCCACGTTTGTTTCAACAACTTGACGTTTATACCGCTATCCCTTACTACGATTATTTTCAGTGTTCGTTTCATGTACTCCTTCATTTCTTCTCTGGTCACCTAACGGGTATATGTCCTTTAGTTGGAGCATTGTACTCGCACTCGTACGTTTTTCTTCGAATTCTTTTTCTAGAGTTCCTTTTATCTCCTTTATTATGTTCTCTATACCTGTTTTCTTGTTAAATTCTAGGATTATATCTCCCGCTCTCGATTTTCTTGCGTCATATTTTCGTATTTCTGTCGTTTCTCCTGCTTCTCCTCATCCCGTTGTTTGTCCTCGAATGCTTACTGCTCCTTTAATTGCTTCAATTTTCCCTGTACCGTTCGCCACTAGTTCGATCAAGTGTCCGATCTCAGTTTTTTTTATATGCCTGATGTTTCCCATTAACGTTTCCTAATATGTCATTACCTTCGTCGTATCCTCGCTCATAATATCTATCATTACGTCTGATGTGTGGCTGCCTATTCTTCTATTTGAAAGTAAGGACGTTATTCTTATCGGTAGCTTTTCCATTATCCTGCCCTTTCTTTTTGGTTCCCTTACTTCGGCTCCTGATGCTTTTCCTTTCGTGCCTGTGTCTTCCGAGGCGGCTTTCTTTTTCTCCTTTATATTTTCCTATCCTTTGGTGTCATCAACAAGGAACTCCGAACTGCTTGCCCAACAATTAATTTGCTGCCAGAACCCGATGGGACTGATTCCGAATCGTGAGCTAGCAGCACCTTTCGTGGGGGTTAGGGGGGTTGTAGACCCCCCACCATCCTACTGCCTGCCCTGAGGAACGCAGGGCCACTTGATCCGCGACCAGCATCTATCTTATACTCTAACCGATTCGTTGTCGTGTTTTCCATTCGCTTGCCGGAATCAATGATATTGATTCATTCAGTCCAAAGTATTATTTTCTTTTTAAGTTTCTCGATATGTTTATTTTCTCTCGCGATATCGTCTATTTCATTGTACCTTGCCCTGACGGTATGGTATATAATCTGTTGTTTGATATTGTAGGATAGGTTTGATATTGTATTGATTTGTAGGATTTCCTCTTGATAAATGCAATGTTTCCACAGATCTTCTTTTTCTTTCTCTTTAGGTACGTTGTTGTTATTTTATGTTCTCTATCTTCCACATTTCCTCTCTGCGCCATCCCGGATCCGGCGTCGTACGATTACTTCATGATGGCGCCCCGGTGTCGCTACTCCGAGATTGAGTGTTTTCCCTTGCATCCGCTGTTTTGTATATGTCACATATTGGAGAATATTTCCACTTATTCTTTGTATTCTTCGAATTGCGGTTTAGTTGTATATTGGATATGCGTCGAAATATCTGATTTCCGTTCGATTTGTTAGTAAAGTTTTTTTCTTTTCGGACTATTTGTTTTCATTTAGCCGAAGGCGTTCCTGTATTCATTGCGGAGTCACTGCGATTGAACCCGCCGATTATTATATTATATTACGTGAATAAACGTTCAATCGGAGCGGATTTCTGCCACTCCGTAACTGCGGACTGTCTTACTGCATAGCCTCTTCCCTGGGAATGTTGCGGAGGCTGCTTCCGTCCCGAGATGGAAGTGTGATTGTGTTAGATTTAGTTAGGTTACGCTAGGTTAGGTTAGATTGAAATATGTTTGGGAATGTTTGTAGATTGCTCAGTTATGTTGAGTTAGATTTAAGAAAGAGTAGGTTCGATTTGTTTATGTTTAAGGAAGGTAATGTTAGATTGTGTTAGGTTGAGTTAGATTTGAGTGCAGGCAGGGTAAGTCACATTAAGTGCAACTGAGGTTAGCTTGGTTTAAATTAAATTCACAGGATGCTAGATTAAGTTAAGCCAAGTAAGAGATGGATTACCGATAGCTGGCAATGCCATTCTTCGATAGTTCTCGAATTCCCGAATATTGGCAATACCAGCCGTTATTATATCATAAGTTATCGACCGCAGTCATTACCTACTGTCGATATATGGTAAGTTACTGACCGCAGGCAACACCAGTCTTTGATAAGTCTTGAGTTACCTACTATTAGTTGCACCAGCTGTTTGTGTAAGCATGCGCTATCGGCTGTTGGTAACACCAGTCGTCGGCAATTTATGGATCATTAAGCACAAGCAGCATCACCCGTCGGTCGATTGTGAGTAACCGACCACCAGCAGCACCATCCATCGGTAACTTATAAGTTATTCTTAATGGGAACATCCATCCGTAGGCATGTAATGACTCGTTTCGCCATCCCTTCAATCTGTGCTGAAACAGAATTGCGAACAGCTTGAGCAGTTTTCACACAGATGACTTCACCGGTCTGGCAACAACGGGTGCCACATGTAGGTTCTCACAAAACCATTTGCCACGCAACTCAGTGCTGAAAGGGTTAATAATGCTAGCGCTATTTCTTTAACCAGGCGTAGAATCCATAGGTATGAAAAATTATGTCCTGGTGAATAATATCAATTTTGGAGGACCATTTCTAATGTACGTATAAAAGTTCTGTCTTAGTTGCAGAAATAAAATTCTCTAATATGACACTATACTTATTTTCAGATGCAAAGTATCCTTACCATGTTTAAAGAGAGTCACAAATCCTCATATAGTAAATATCAGCCCATCACTAAGTGTAAAAATTAAACGAATTTGGTTTCAAACTCGTGTCGATTATATAATATCCAAGTTTGGAATGTTAATGTGTGCTCTTGGAAGGACCGATGAATATGGAAATAATGGTATTGCTGTGAATGCACTCTTGTCAAAGACTGCAGTAACTTATATATATTTCTAATTTCATTGTTAAGAAAAATAATTCTCTCAATTTGAGATTGCCTTACGCACGCGTTGTTTCAGGTATACATATGGCTGCAATAGAGATGTTCGTTGGTTCAGAATCACAAAATTATAGTGGGAAGCTAAAAATAATGTGTGATGCAAAGTACGCTTTTATTTTGCAAAGACAGTAAATCTGTTACTAATTAGTCTTTAATCGATGAGACAATATTAAAAAACTGAAGGAATGTCTGATTTTACCCATTATGCATATAATCCAGGTGTGAATAATTAATTTTTTAATAATAATTAATTTACAATTAATACATGAATGTATAATATATATTTTAGTAAACAAATCAATTTATTCTATAGAATGTAAATATTATTGATAAGATAAATTGTTGCCTGATTCCTTCCTAGAGGAGAATTTGGAACAGATAGATTTGGATAATTATATATGACTATTGAAAAGAAGAAACAAATTATACAGATAAATCAGAGGAAAAGATCATGCAAATATCAATCGTCATCCAAACTAATTTAAACAGCGAGTTTGTTAACAAGACTGTAAGCACAAATACTATATTGTTCATTATGTTAAAAAAAAATTTATTAGAACTCGTACATTACAGCACATCATAGATCAGTCTGATTAATTGCCGGAGCAACCATAATTCAAGAGTTAATTAACATCACTTTTGCAAAAATTTACAATATGTAAATTTCGTAAATTTTAATGGTGACGAAGCTGGTACACGGTTTTTACATCTTAAAAATGGTAGAAAGATGCGGCAGGGAGAGGAGAACCTAGTCAACCACTAGGTACAACATTAAAAATGGATTCTCAAAATTTGCTCGCAATGCTTTCTCATAAAAAAAATATATCTTTTACGTTCAACTTAATTGGAAATGCAAAATAATTTTACTAATAACATAATATTATATATCTTTCGGAGAATTAAAATTTGCATCGACAAAGCCGTAGTGGGAAAGTTGAAAATTAGGGGTGATCTACGAAAGGCATGAAATTAGTGAAATTAATGGTCAATTTAAAGTGGAAACTTACTTTGAAAAATTAAATACCGTTTTATTAAAAAGAACCGACATATTAACTAATTAAGGAAAAATTATTTCTACTTATAAAAGTTTTGTTACTTTTTGTAAAAGTTTAATACGATAATATAAATTATTTAAAATATTAAAAAAACTGAAGTAAAATATATTTTTATATATTTTGTAACGCTAAATGATAAAAATTAAATAAATTACGTATGAAAATATTTATTTATGTAGATTGAACTTTACTCATACATTTATAATAAAATGAACATAGCTATTCATATTCAACATTTCCACAGGTTCCGAAAATGATAAAATAGACCATCGCCAGCAAAAAGTCTAATGTATCATAATTATTTTATAGTTGAAAGATTATCAAGCTTTATGCCTGGATGCTTGCTTATATACAAGTATAACTGCCAAAATGAAATGAGATCATGAAGTGATATTTACACACCTGCGTGCTGCAATTTTGACGTATTTAAATTTCTGTAGCAGTTGCAGAAATACCACATAGTAGGTTTCATAGTTAAAAAATGGCATAAGATTTTCTGCAGAATATCAAGTGGGTGTAAAGCTGTTATTGCACAGCAGACAGCATTCTTCACTGGAAGAATTTTTCTTCGAATGTGTTGACTCCAGATTTATTTGAATTGTTCTCGTTTAGAACATTAAAACTGAATGACATGTCTCTTGACACAGCAGGCCGGTAACCACGATACCCAGCAGATCCAGGGTTCCTTTATCTGAGATTAAGGCCAGCCTACTTTGTATCCAAACTTTTTTACATTGCGTTATATTCTTAAGACTCTTTGCAAGTTACACAGAACAGAAACGCTACATGGATTAAAAAAGTGTAATAGTGTAATTTACATAATCTTGAACATTTTAAATCCGTTTACGTCGCTTTACTTGTTGCATATGTTTATCACCTGGCGCTGAACCAACTACTACTGCCATCATCCCTTTTTAAAATTTGGAAATTACACCAGATCCAATGAAACCATGCTTAGATTGCAAATGTGTATTTACTGTATCCAGAAGAAATGAAATTACCTTGACAGAAGTACCAGTTACTTCTCCACGCCTATCTGAAACAACATTATATCATTTTGTTAAAAAATAATATATTAAATGTGACTTGGTCCTTTAAATTTGAATTTATAAACATCTAACAAATAAATATGTTTTTCTTGCTATCCATATCATTATACTTTTGGTAATATATTATGTGCTGTCATTTGATATATTAATTTTTATTCCTGATACGAGTGGATAGTTCTTCGTCTTATATTCTTTGTGACGGGTTTTCCCGTTACAATCCGCAAGAAAAGGGGGTATATAGAACCAATAATAGAGGGGTATACAGAAGTTTAATCCGGGGTACAGAATATCGGGGTACAAAATATCCGCGTGGTATGATTGTCGACGAATTCGCCAACGCCAAATACAGAACAAAGAATTTCCTATCCAGCGAGTATTTCGTAACTGCGAGGCGGAGACTTTTTGGGCGCCAGCTACTCAAGAAGTAGCAAAAACTATTAGACCAAGCAACCCGGGGAAACCCGGTGCAAGATAATCCCCGAAATTTCAAAATACTCCCTCGCTCGACTACTTCTAGCCGAGTGCGCAATATAAGGTCGCGGGATACTGAACTCACGGCTTCTTTCTAGATTGCCTCGACACGGCATTACAAAAGGGTATACGACACGCCGCGAATGACCGGGGATCACCACCCGTTATACAATACAAATTATAATACGCGATATCACAAATGCAGCAGGGAACAAATGGGACGCTTTAGCGTATAAGGACTCACGTTCTCGTTTCCAACAAGTATGAATCTCGTTCAGTCCGTCTCTCTCTCTCTCTCTCTCTCTCTCTCTCTCTCTCTCTCCTCTGAATCGCTCCGTATAATCGCTTGCTTGGTTGCTCGCTAAATAGTCGCTAAGTCGCTGGGAAGAAGAATAGTAGTAGAGTAGGCCGTCTTCATGCTGGCTAGCTCATTATATAGGTTTGCTGGGGGTCTTCGGATCCCCTTAGATCCTCCTTAGGGCTCCTTGGTGGGGTAGGGCTATACGCTTCGGTATTGTTCGGGGCATCGATCGGTGGATTTCGGCGATCTTCCCTGATCGCCCCCTCTGGTGTGTCTAGAGGGGGTCCTCTGGATCATCTGAACTGCGGCGCGTGTCGCGCGCCGCGCTTTCCACGGCTCACCTGCAATTCCGCTGCGCATCTTGAGTTTTCCTCTCCATGGGCTCAGGGGAGGGGTGGAGGTCCTTCTCACACCCGAGAACCATCCTGTTCGTCTCCATGGACTGTGGCAGCGGTCTTATCGTTTGCTGGGCTCTGGATCGTATCCTTCGGGCTTCAGGGTCTCTTCTTGCTCACTTCCCGACTCCTCCACCGTCGATCCCGTCACGCTACTTCGGCGCACAGCTCTTCCGCGAACCTGCGGTCTTCTTATCCGCCGAAGGGGCGTCTTCTGGGTCGCTTCTTCCATCAGCTCGCCAGTCTAATCCGTAGAACGGAGAGAAAGAAAAGAACACAGCTATCGCGATGGTCCGTGTCGCGCTTCCTGCATGGGTGGTGATCTGCGAGCTAGTCTAACCGAAGCAGGGGGGGGGGGGTGGTTAGCGAGCCTTGTGACGTCACCACGTCACATCTTATATCGCATTGATTATAAAAGTGTATGATATTGTTTTTATGCAGTGATGTATAATTATGTACATATAAATTCGCGATTAAGTAGCTATGTGTTCAAATTCAATTCCGAATAAGGCTCTAGAAAGCATCCCAGATAACAAACTGCAAGATGGTGGCGACACTATATCGGCACTATATTGCCACGTCTGAGGAGTGTCATCTGATCCGTAGCCATTTGTGTCCGAATTCATTAGCTAAAATGCCAGAACGTGTTACCAGCACGTTTTAGGCAAGCGTAGCACACCGTGTGAATCGCGCAGCACCAGGACCATCGTGACATGTGTGTCATCGCTCCATTTATGAATCTTCTCAGCAATGACGTAGGGTCACATTTGGTAATGGGGAACCTCTGCTTTCATCCAAATTAAAACCGTTAGATGTCAGTAGATGTTTTACAATATGAGTATTGATAGACATTTTGATAGTCATTTTCCTATATTTATAGTTATTGAGCGAGTCAGATATATTTCTTTCATCCCGTCATATACTATAAATATTATTTATAAAATAAAATATTACTTATAAAATAAAAAGTCATGCTGTTGCGTCCCTAACTTCGCCTTGTGAAATTTCTTAAATAACATGCGGTCATCGTATTTAATATAACTCTCAATTGCATGAATTTGTAATGATGAAATGAAAAAATATGTATAAAGTAAATGTATATATTTTTATGATGAAGCAATTAACGACTCTATGGAAAAAATCGCCGTATCTAGCTAGTTTACCGAAAATAATAAAATCGAGTTCTTATGTTTTTGTTTCGTGTCGGTGTATCTATTTTGGAATCAAAATAAATAAATTGCTTAGTTTGGTCATTTTTCATATTCGTTTATAATTTTTATGGAAACAGCTTTCCCATTAATAAATGTCATCCTACGCCATTAACACGCGTGTAACTATGGTGAGCTGATAGTGTTATTGCCACGGCCATGTAACCCGTGTGCTTTATCGCGGTATTTTAGTAGTACCCTGATACGAGTGTCGCTCCAGTATTAAGAGTATGCCGTTGCAAGAGCTGAGCAGGAGCACAGTTTTGGCACAGTTCTGCCACGGAATTCGTTCCATCCGTTGTCATTAATGTGCCAATCGCTGGCTGTTTGGGATGTTATAGTACATGAGGCAGACTTGTTTCTTATTATCGTTAAGGAGATGGACTTTCACTCCCCCTTTTTGAATTTTGTTAATTATTGTTTGGAATTTTTGCCATTTCTGTATCTCTATAACCGCATTGTGGATTCAACTTATGTACGATCTTTTTGATATTCATTTTTTGTTACATGTAATATTATATATGTAATGCACGTTTGTTATGTAATGCTCAGATTTGTAATCCTCAGTTTTTTTATTCTTTGGTAAAGCAACTTATTCGATTAATATATATTTATTAGGCATAGATATAAATAATTAGAAAAATGTTATTAAAACAGTGTTAAATATGTTGTTAAAATTACATATTTAAGATCTGAAGGTGTAGATGGAATTAGTGTCCAATGTTTTACGTGATCTAATCGACGTATCGAGTGAGGCTATGAAATATGTAATAACTTTTTACTATTTCTCGACCCCTTTTCATGTTAAATGAATGATTAGTCCTGCAAGACGAGAAGACTGAATTAGTGAGATCTCTGGGAACATAAGTAATTTGTAAGTAATACATTTTTTCTCTTTGACATATTTGCCTTTGCATAGAATAGAACGTATAGATATAATTGCCTCTTTTATATCCATTTCGGTTCAATTATATTATAGCTTTTGTTCAGAAGTAATATTAATTATGCCTGATTTTTGTAATAGTTCTTTGTTTAACTGATTTTATTGACGTAGAAGCATCATTGGAGGAATGTATTCATCTACTTTGTAGTTCTAGTTCCGTACACTTATCCTTTATCACCATCATATATGTTCCGTAAGATTATAATAACTTTTTTGTCCTTAAATTTTGCGGATATTTCAATTAAATTTCCTCTGCTTAAAAAAACGGAAATTAAAAAAGAGTGACAAGTACCATTTCTCAGGAACGTTGTATCGTAATATGCATCTGACAGTTTTGAAAGACATGCACTTTACTTAACGTTTGCAATGATTTGGTTAGCGGAGTAAAGAAATACTCTACTTTCGAAATTGTCAGCTCTTGGAATCCTAAGGCAAATACATTCATCTGCCGACATCGTAAACACTGTTTTTGAGCTAAATTCCAGAAAAACACATATATTATAAATAGTATAATAAACATCGTAATATTAAATTTAACTTTGTTCATCGTTGCCTTGCTGGACACATCCATAACAACATACAGGATTGGATAGTAATAATTAGCAGCTCAGATATTCTCAAAGCTATAAGTTTCACAGAAATTTTTGCTCATATAAAATTGCATAACACAAAGGGCCCAGACGTTGATGAAAATAGTTTTTTTGTAAGTGGAGGTATGTTGGACACGTGAAGGTTACCTTCATTTTTTAAAATGAATTGGTATGTCCATTCTTCCGTAATACGATAGAGTATTTCAAAACGAGTTCAACGACCTGAAACATGAAGCCATTGAAGGTTACAAGAAGTAAAGAAAGGCGATAATACTTACGGTTTTGATAGTAAATGAAACTTACGTATTGCAAACAGTGATGGAAGGAAGTGAGTAAACACTGTTCGAAGGGCATTTTGATAGTTTGCAGAATAAGTTAAACATGATAATATTGGTATTGAAATATCGGTTTGATTACAATTGGTTAGGCTGTTCGTTTGTCGTCCATTTTATAAGTACTGAGCTGCGATTCCTGAGGACAGCTCACAATTGTTGAACTACGGAAGATTAACATTGTGAATTTGAATCAAAAGGTAACTAAATTCCATTAGATTGTAAACAAATGTTAATGTTTCATTTTAAATAGTGAGATTAAATACTCTTTACAAAACTACAAGAATGGATACATTCCTCTCTGCTATTATTATTTCATAAAGAATTATAATTGCAATTATATAGTTCATTACGATAAAAAATATTTCGCAGGAAATTCTAAATATTAAATTAAAGAACCAAGCAAAACATTTTCAATAATTACGAATATGAAAAATACTTGAACATTCCAATGGAAAGATGTTCTAAACAGGAGTTAGAAAAATCAAACAATCACCTTCAATTCCAGAATTCATCTATATGAGGTAAAATATTTTGAAAACTTTAATTACAGTCTTTAATGCAAGCAGTTGGACCGTATGTCAATTTTAAGAAAATTGATGAAAGTCAATCATTTTGAAGTGGTCAGAATCTTTGTCGTTTGAGCAATAAGTGACTAACAAATGACTGCATAAATTTCAGGCTTATAAGTATATAGATTAAATCTTATGCAGACATGTTTATAACCGAGTTACTAAATAATAATCCACACTAAGTAATCATTTTAAAACTTAAACGATTACATCTCGCGAACTTTCAAAGATATCAGAAGCGTGAAAAGTATGTGGTTTATGAAATACTCTTCTGAAAGAACGGACGAAGGCAATAGAAATCTTTGTTGGAGTAAGCAAGTTCTAAAGTTCCAAGTAACGCGATGGCCCTTATTTGCCTACGTTTCATAGCAAGTAAGTTCTGAAGTTCTATGAAATCCGATGGAGCTCCTCACTATCAACGTTTCGAAGGAAGTTCTCAAACTCTCAGTTCTGCGTTTAAAGCTATGTGTGTTTTATATATCTATGTAAAGTGATGTTCCCTATCAGTTGTGACGGATACCTGTCTACAGTAAGTCAGGGAAACTCGAAGTAGTTATATCCAAATGCCTTAAAGTATAAAACGTACTTTAGTCTAAAGCAATCTATCGTTACAATATTCACCGAAACGAGGGGTATTTCGAAACTGAGAGACTATAGTTTTTTAAGCGCCAGCTGCTCAGGAAGCAGCAAAGAAATAGACTACACGACCCCGGGAAACAAGGGGAGGAACAACCCTCGAAACTTCTAAATGCTCCACCTCTCGCCTACGCCTAACCGAGTACACGCACTCGGGTCGCGGGATACTGAAGTTACGGCTTCTTTATTTATGGCCTTGACGTGGGTTTAGTTAACAAGTGCTACGGGAAACTACGCAACACGCCGCGAATAACCGGGGATCACCACCCGTTTTCACGATATAAGATACAATACACAATATGTGATACAAGAAATGCGGCATGAAAATGGAATGCTTTAGCGAATAAGCTCCTTGAGGCTCCTTGGTGGGGTGGGCTGTACGCTTTGGTATTGTTCGGGGCCATCGATCAGTGGATTTCAGCGATCACCTCTTCTCGCCCCTTCGGGTGTTTCTGAGGGGGGTCCTCCCGATCATTTGAATTGCGGAGCGCCTTGCGCACAACGCTCCCATGGCTCACTTGCAGGGACGCTGGACCTTTGACTTCTCTTTAGGCGGTTAAAGGGAGTTTGAGGTTCTTCTCACATCTAAAAGCATTATAAAGCATAGAAGCAGATAAGCATTATGCTATGCATTTTTGATTACAGTTTCTTTACTTTGAATTGTCGAAATGAAATGCGCAATTGCATGGTGTAATGCTTTAGGTATCTACTGCTTTGAGACGCAGACAATATGAAACTCTATTCCGCTGGAAGAAACAGCAGAATTTACAATCGATTGCTGTGTAGGAGCAGACAAGTATAATGACATGAATATAACACCACATGGTACATGTTTTACCATCTTCATAATAGATTCGTCACCTTATTGCGTGGACCCAAGGAAATACGTTTGTTTGACACGTAGTAACTATGAAGCGCGATCCCGCTTTATGGACATTCCTTCTATTGACATTCATTAAAAGTGTAGAAGCATTTTGCTATGCATAGAGGGTTACAGGTCACTTACCTTGAAACGGTGAAATGAGTTGCGCTATCGCATTGAATGTAGCAATAAAACTGCATTACCTTGTCAAGCACAAAATATGAAGGGCTATCGCGTTGCATGGAACAGCAGAATTCACATAATTTTGAAGTGTAGAAGCATAATGAGATGTATACAGCATGAAAATCCACTGACATACATCGAAGCATTAGAACTCTATTGCCTCAAAAAGTAGACATCTAAAAACGCTATCCCCTGACAAGAAAGTGTGGGATTTACATTCTTTCGGCTGTGTAGTCGAGACAAACATAACGCGTTGCATTGAATATTACAACTTATCATACGGCAGTGAAATGAAATGCGAAAACGCTTTGACTGAAGCAATAGAACTCTATTGCATCGAAAAGTAATCATCTGAAGACGCTATCCCTTTGTAAGGGAATGTAGATCTCATATTGTTTTGAAGTGTGTAAGAGATAGACATAACGCGTGGAATTGAATATTACATTTTAACCATTGAAGTGAGATGCGATATCGCGTTGAATGAAGTATTCGAGTACTCTATTGCGTCGACACTCTGTGCATCTAGGAACGCTATGCCTTTGCAAGGACGTGCAGGATACACATACAATTGATGGGCAGAAGTGTCTTAAAAGGATATCCCTCTGAAAGGGGGTAAAGGGTTCACATTCCTTTGAAGTGTAGACGAGATAAACGTAACGCGTTGAACTGAGTATAACATCTTACATTAAACATTGAACTGAAATACGATATTGCGTTGAATGATGAATTTGAACATTATTGCATCGATAAATAGACACCTAGAAACGCTATTCCGCAGCAAGGAAATCTGGAATTTACATTCTTCCTCGGCGTAGACGCGATATACATATTGCGTTGCATTGAATATTACATCGTATTAAGACACATAGAAATGAGAAGCGATAGTGCGTTTCGTGAAGCATTAGAACTCGATTGCTTCGAAACGTAGACATCTAGAAACGCTATGCCATGGCCATGTGTTGTGGAGTTTACGTTCTTTTGAGGTGTTGACGAGATATACATAACGCGTTGCATTGTATTACATCTTATTGCGTAACATAGAAATGAGATGCAATATCCCGTTTTATGTAGCATTAGAACCCCATTGCTTCGATATGTAGAAATCTGTAAACGCTATTCCGTAGCCCGGAAGTGTGGTATATACGTTCTATTGAAGTGCTGACGAGATAAACATAACGCGTCGCATTTAATTACATCTTACTATGAGACATAGAAATTAGATGCGATATCGCGTTTTATGAAGCGTTAGAACTCCACTGCTTCGAAACGTAAATATCTACAAACGCTATTCCGTAGAAAGGAAGTGTGGCATTTTCATTCTTTTGAATTGTAGATGAGATATACATAACGCGATGCATTGAATATTACACCTTATCGTGATACATAGAAATGAGATGCGATATCGCATTGTATGAGGCATTAAAACTCTATTGCTTCGATACGTAAACATCTAGGAACGCTATTATTACGTAGCAAGAAAGTTAAGAATATTTTAAGAATATTATATCTTATCATGAAAAATAGAAATGAGATGTTATGTCGCGTTTTAAGAAACATTAGAACTCTATTGCTTTGATACGTAGACATCTGTAAAAGCTATTTCCTAGCAAGGAAGTGTGGCATTTACTTTCTTTTGAAGTGTAGACGAGGTATACATAACACATCGCAATGAATATTATATCTTATCATGAAACATAGTAATGAGATGCATCATCGCGATTTACGAAGCATTGGAGCCCTACTGATTCGATACGTAGGGATCTAGAAACACTATTCCGTAGCAATGTAGTTGTTTGTCATGATAGGATATAAATCAAAGCAACCCGTAGCGTATATCTCGCCAATACTTCAAGAGAATGTTAATCACAGACATACTTGCAACGGAATAGCTTTTCTACATGTCTAAGTATCGCAGCAACGGAGTTCTAATGCTTCATAAAACGCGTTATAGCATCTCATTTTTATGTCCCATGATTAGATGAAATGTCCAGTGCAGTGCGTTATTTATATCTTGTCGGCACGTTAATCGAATGTAAATGCCACACTTCCTTGGAACGGAATAGCGTTTCTAGATGTCTACGTATCGAAGCAATAGAGTTCGAATACTTCTTACAACGCGATATTACATCTGATTTCTATGCTTTATGGTAAGATATAATATGATTTGCGAAGTGTTATGCATTCCTCGTCTACACTTCAAAAGATTGTTAATGCCACACTTCCTTGCTAGGAAATATCGTTCCCAGATGTCTACGTATCGAAGCAATAGAGTTCCAATGCTTCTTAAAACGCGATATAGCATCACATTTCTATATTTCATACTAAGATATAATAGTCATTGCGAAGTGTTATGTATACCACGTTTACACTATAAAATAATGTAAATGCCACACTTCCCTGCTAGGAAATGCGTTCCCAGATGTCTACGTATGGAAGCAATAGATTTGAAATGCTTTTTAGAACGCGATATCGCATCTCAGTTATAAGCATAATGATAAGATATAATATTCATTGCGAAGTGATATGTATACCTCGTCTGCACTTCAAAAGAATGTAAATGCTACACTTCCGTGATAGGAAATGCGTTCCCAGATGTCGACGTATCGAAGCAATTGTGTTCTAATGTTTCATTAAACGCGATATCGCATCTCATTTCTATGTTTCATGATAAGATATAATATTCATTGTGAAGTGTTATGTATATCTCCACTAACCTTCAATAGAATGTAAATGCCACACTTCCATGCTAGGAAATAGCGATTCCAGATCTCTACGTATCGACGCAATAGAGTTCTAATCATTCTTTAAGCTTGATATCGCATCTCATTTCTATGTATCATGATAAGATATAACATTCATTGCGAAGTGTATACCTCGTCTACACTTCAAGAGTATGTAAATGCCGCACTTCCTTGCTGGGAAATAGCGTTTGCAGATGTCTACGTATCGAAGCAATATAGTTCTAATGCTTCTTAAAACGAGATGTCGAATCTCATTTCTATGTTTCATGATAAGGTATAATATTCATTGCGAAGTGTCATGTATACCTCGTATTCACTTCAAAAGAATGTAAGTGCAAAACTTCCTTGCTAGGAAATAGCGTTTGCAGGTGTCTGCGTATCGAAGCAGTAGAGTTGTAGTGCTTTTTAAAACGCGATGTCGCATTTCATTTCATTGTTCCGCGTTAAGATATAGTATTCAATGCAACGCGATTTGTGTATCTGCATACAAAAAAAATATAAATCCCACTCTTTCTTCCAACGGGATAGCGTTTCTAGGTATCTACGCGTAGAAGCAAAAGAGTTCTCTTACTTCATTCAAAGCGATGTCGCAACTCATTTCAATGCCGCATGATATGATGTAATATTCATTGTATCGCATTATGTTTACCTGCTTCTGCACACCAATTGAATGTGAGGTCTACACTTCCTTGCCCGGGGATAGCGTTTCTAGATGTCCAGGTGCCGAAGCATTTAATTTCTCATGCTTCATGCTTCGCAATATTGCATTTCATATCAACAGTTCGAAGTATGTCTGTAGATTTTAATGCACTATATATATCATTATGCTCATCTGCTTCTGCGCCCCAAAAGTGTGGTTTCCACACTTCCGGACAAGAGGATAGCGATTCTAGTTGTAAATGTGTCGAAGCAATAGAGTTCTAATACATCATTCATCGCGATCTCGCACCACATTTCAATGTGTAATTTAAGATGTAATATTCAATGCAGCGCGTTACGTTTAACTCTTCAACACTTCTAGCTAATGTGAACCCTACACTCCCTTGCAGGGGGATAGCGTTTTTAGATATCTACTTGTCGAAGCAATAAGGTTCTATTACTTTATTCAGATCGAAGTCGCATCTCATTTCAATGCCGCATGTAGAGATGTAATATTCAAAGAAACGCGTTACGTTTATCTGCTTCTACACGTCAACAGTATAAAAATTTTACAATATCTTGCCAGGAGGTAGCGTTTCTAGATGTGCACGTTTTGAAGCAATAGATTTCTAATGCTATATAAAACGCGATATCGCATTTGATATCAACAGGTCGAAGTATGTAATTAGATAAAAATGCTCTAAACATCTCGTTATGCTTGTCTGCATATACACGTCAAAAGACTGTGATTTCTACACTTCCTTGCAAGGGAATTGCGTTCTTAGATGTCCACTTTTCGAAGCAATAGAGTTCTATGCTTCATTCAACACGATGTCGCAAGTCATTTCAATGATTCATGGTAAATTGCAGTGCTCTATGCAATATGTTACATTTGTCTGCATCTAGACCTTAAAAGGATGTGAATCCTATACTTACTTGCAATAGAATATCGTTTCCAGATCTCTACGTGTCCAAGCAAGACATTTCTAATACTTCACGCAGGGCGATGTCGCATCTCATTTCAACGTTTCAAAGCAAAGAATCTGTAATCATATATCCATAACATTATGCTTAACTGTTAGAGGTCTTCAATAGAATGTGAACTATATAATTCCATGCAACGGCATGGCGCTCCGTAGTGTCTGTCTGTTAAAGCAATCGAGCTAGAATTCTCCATGCAATGCGCTGGCGCATCCCATTTCATCGGTTCAAAGTAAGAATGCTGTAATCTCTCATGCATAGCTCTATGCTTATCTGCTTTAAAACTTCATAAGAATGTAAATTATACAGCTCCATGCAACAGGATTGCCCTTCGTAGTATCTACATGTCGAGACAATAGAGTACTAATGCATCATACAATGCCATGACTCATCTCATTTCAACGTTTCGAATTAAGTAAGCTGTAATCTTCTATGAAAAGCATTATAATTATCTGCTTCTACTCAACAAAAGAATGTGAATTCTATAGATCCAAGCAACAGGAGGGCAAGACCTCCACCATCCTACTGCCTGCCCTGATGCGGGCAAAGGATTCCCAGGGCCACTCAAACCACGACCAACATTTATCTTATACTCTAACCGATTCATCGTTATGCGTTTTCCATTAAGCTTGCCGGGATCAGTGATATTGATTCGCTCAATCTAAATTATTATTTTCTTTTTAAATTTCTAGATTTTTTTAGTTTCTCTCACGATATCGTCTATTTCGTTGTACCTTACCCTTACAGTATGGTATATAATCTGTTGTTTGATATTTCTAGGATTTCCTCTTAATAAATGCAATGCTTCCACATATTTTCTTTCTCTTTCTCTTTAGTTACATTGTTGTTATTTTATGCTTTTCACCCTCTACATTCCCTCTCTACACCATCTCGGAACAGGCGTTATACGATTACTGCAGGATGACGCCCCGGTCTCGTTACACCGAGATCGAGTATTCTCTCTTGCATCCGTTGATTTATATATGTTATATATTGGAGAATACTTCCTCTTATCCTTTGTATCTTTCGAATGAAATTACATTTACAGAAGTACGAGCTAGTTCTGCACGCCTATTTGAAACAACATTAAATCACCTTGTTAAAGAATAATATATTAAATGTGACTTGGACTTTTAAATTTGAATTTATAAACATCTAACAGGTAAATATGTTTTTCTTACTATTCATATCATTATACATTCAGTGATTTATTGTGTGCTGTGATTTGATATATTAACTGCTTGATTATATTTTGCAATGAACTTTGCGTACCAAACATTGTTTTTACTCCTGATGGGAGTGGATAGTTCTTCGTTTTATATTCTTATATCGCATTGATTATAAAGGTATATGATATCCTTTTTATGCAGTCATGTATAATTATGTACATACAAATTCGCGATTAAGTAGCCATGTGTTCAAATTCAATTCCGAATAATGCACTAAAAAGCATCCCAGATAACAAACGGCAAGATGGTAGCGACACCATGCCAGCACTATATTGCCACTTCCGAGGAGTGTCAACTGATTCGTAGTCATCTGTAATCGGATTCGTTAACTAAAATGCCAGAACGTGTTACCAGCACGTTCTAGACAAGCGAATCGCGCAGCACCAGCACCATGGTGACACGCGTATCATCGCTCCATTCATGAATCTTCTCAGCAATGACGCAGGATCACATTTGGCAATGGGGAACATGTACTTTCATACAAATTAGAACCGTTAGACGTCAGTAGATGTTCAGCATATGAGTATTGATAGACATTTTGATGGTCGTTTTCCTATATTTATAGTTATTGAGCCAGTCGTATATATTTCTTTCAATCCATCATAGACTAAAGATATTATTTATAAAAAAAATATTACTTATAAAATAAAAATTTATGCTGTTGCGCCCCAAACTTCGCCTTGTATAATTTTTGAAATAACATGTTCTCATCGTATTTAATGTAACCCTCAATTGCATGAATTTGTAACAATAAATTGTAGAAAATATACATAAAATAAGTGCATATATTTATATGACAAAGTAATTATCGACTTTATGGAAAAAATCGCCCTATCGAGCTAGTTTATAGAAAATAATAAAATCGAGTTCTTATATCTTTGTTTTGTGCCGGTGTATCTATTTTGGAATCAAAATAAATAAATTGCGCAGTTTAGTCATTTTTCATATTTGCTTATAATTTTTATGGAAACAGCTTCCCCATTAGTAAATGTGAGCCTACGCCACAACCACGCGTGTAGCTATGGTGAGCTGATAGTGTCATTGTCACGGCCGTGTAGCCCGTGTGCTATTTCTCGGTACTTTAATAGTGCCGTGATACGAATGCCGCCCCAGCACTAACAGTATGCCATTTCGAAAGCTGAGTAGGAGCACTTTGTTAGCACAGTTCTGTCACGGAATTCGTTCCACCCGTTGTCATTGGCGTGCCAATCGCTGGCTGTTTGGGATATTGTAGTGCATGAGGCAGACTTGTTCCTTATCATCGTCAAGGAGATGGATTTTCACTCCCCCCTTTTTGAATTTTTTAAATTATTGTTTGGAATTTTTGCCGTTTCTGTATCTATATGACCGCATTGTGAATTCAACTTATGTACGATCTTTTTGGTCTTCATCTTTTGTTACATGTAATATTATATATGTGATGCACGTTTGTTATGTAATGCTCCGACTTGTAAGCCTCAGATACTTTTATTCTTTGGTAAAGCAACTTATTCGATTAATATATATTTATTAGATATAGATATAAACAATTAGAAAAATGTTATTAAAACGCTATTAAATATGTTGTTGCAATTATATATTTAAGGTCTGAAGATGTAGATGCAATTAATGTCCGATATTTTACGTGATCCAATCGACGTATCGAGTGAGGCTATGAAATATAAAAATCTTTTACTATTCTTCGACCCCTTTACATGTTAAATGAATGATTAGTTCTGCAAGACAAGAAGCCTGAATTAGTGAGATATCTAGGAACATAAGTAATTTGTAAGTAACACATCTTTTCTCTTTGAAATATTTGCCTTTGCATAGAATGGAACATATAGATATAATTGCCTGTTTCGTACCCATTTCGGTCCAATTCTATTATAGCCTTTGAGTAATATTGATTATATATTTGAGTAATATTGATTATACTTGATTTTTGCAATAGTTCTTTGATTAACAGATTTTATTAACGTAGAATCATCATTTGAGGGATGTATCAATCTACTTTGTAGCTCCATCAGTTTCTTTTTCTTTCGCTACTTTCCGTTTTCAGTTCCGTATACTTATCCTTTATCACCATCATATATGTTGCGTAAAATTACAATAACTTTTTGTCCTCAAATTTTGCGGATATTACAATTAAATTTCCTTTGATTAAATAAACGGAAATTAAAAAACAGTGGCACGTACCATTTCTTGGAGACGTTGTATCGTAATTTGCATCTGACTGTTTTGAAAGGCACGCACTTTACTTAACGTTTGCAATGATTCGGTTAGCGAAGTAAAGAAATATTCTACTTTCGAAATTGTTGGCTCTTGTAATTCTAAGGCAAATATATTCATCTGTCGACATCGTGAACATTGTTTTTTGGTAAAATTCCAGAAAAACAAATATACTATGAGTAAAATAATAAACATCATAATATTAAATTTAACTCTGTTCATCGTTGCCTTGTTGGACACATCCATAGCAATATACAGGGTGGGGCAGTAATAATTAGCACCTCAGATATCCACGAAACTATAAGTTTCATAGAAGTTTTTGCTAATATAAAATTGCATAGTACAAAGGGCCCATCCGTTGATGAAAATAGTTTTTTTGTAAGTGGAGTTATGTTGGACATATGAAGGTTACCTTCATTTTTTAAAATGAATTGGTATGTCCATTCTTCCGTAATACGATAGAGCATTTTAAAGCAAGTTTAACGATCTGTAACATGAAGGCATTGAAGGTTACAAAAAGTAAAGAAAGGCGATAATACTCACGGATTTGATAGTAATTAAAACATACGTATTATAAACAGTGGTGGAAGGCGTAATACTTACCGTTTACTTCACTGTGAATAAACACTTTTCGAAGGGCATTCCAATAGTTTGCAGCATAAGTTAAACATGATAAGATTAGTATTGAAAAATCGGTTCGAATACGTTTGGTTAGGCTGTTCTTTGTGTCGTTCATTTTATAAGTACTGAGCTGCGGATTACTGAGGACAGCTCACAAAATTGTTGAACTATGGAAGATTATCATTATGAATTTGAATCAAAAGGTAATTAAATTCCATTAGATTGTAAACAGATCTCAATGTTTCATTTTAGATAGTAAGATTAGATACTCTTTACAAAACTACAAGAATGGATACATACCTTTCTGTTATTATTATTTCATAAAGAATTATAATTGCAATTATATAGTTCATTGCGATAAAAAATATTTCTCAGAAAATTCTAAATATTAAATTAAAGAATCAAGTAGAACATTTTTAATAATTACGAATATGAAAAATACTTGAATATTCCAATAGAAAGATGTCTAAACAGGAGTTAGAAAAGTCAAACATTCAATTTCAATTCCAGAATTCATCTATAAGAGGTAAAATGTTTTGAAAGCTTTAATTACAGTCTTTAATGCAAGCGGTTGGGCAGTATTTCAATTTTTAAGAAAATTGATGAAAGTTAACCATTTTGAAGTGGTCAGAATCTTTGTCGTTTGAGCAATAAGTGAATAACAAATAACTGCATAAATTCCAGGCTTAAAAACTTATGAATTAAATCCTATGCAGACTCGTTTATGAGCGAGTTACTAAATAATAATCCACAATAAGTAATCATTTTAAAACTTAAACGATTACATCTCGCGAACTTTCAAAGATATCAGAAGCGTGAAAAGTATGTGGTTTATCAAAAACTCTTCTAAAAGAACGGACGAAGCCAATAGAAACCTTTGTTGAAGTAAGCAAGTTCTAAAGTTCTAAGCAACGCGATGGCCCTTATCTGCCTATGTTTCATAGCAAGTAAGTTCTGAATTTCTATGAAATCCGATGTAATTCCTTACTACTAACGTTTCAAAGTATGTTCTCAAATTCTCAGTTCTACGTTTAAAACTATGTGTGTTCTATATATCTATGTAAAGTGATGGTTCCAATTATTTGTGACGAAAACCTATATATAGTAAGTCAGTGAAGCTCGAAGGGGTTAATTATCTAAATGCTTTAAGGTGTAAAACGTACTTTAATCTAAAGCGATCTATCGTTCCAAGGTATCCGATCACGTACAACTTTTCTTGGGCGCCAGCTGCTCAGAAAGTAGCAAAGGGATAGACTACACGACCCCGGGAACCCTGGGGCGGAACAACCTTTGAAACTTCGAAATGCTCCTCCTCTCGACTACGCCTAGCCAAGTACACACACTCAGGTCGCGAGATACTGAAGTCACGGCATGTTTATTTATGGTCTCGACGTGGGTTTAACTAACAAGGGCTACGGGAAACTACGCAACACGCCGCGAATTACCGGGTATCATAAATCGCGTCACGATATAAGATACAATATACAATAGGCGACACAAGAAATGGGACGCTTTAGCGAATAAGCTCTCACGTTCTCATCTTCAGGTTCCTTGAATTCGCTGGTGGTCCTCGGGTCTCCTGGATCCTCCTCGGGGCTCCATGGTGGAGTGGGCTGTAGGTTTCGGTATTGTTCGGGTCCATCGATCAGTGGATTTCAGCGATTTCCTCTTCTCGCCCCCTTGGGTGTCTCTGAGGGGATCCTCCTGATCATTTAAATTCCGTAGCGCCTCGCGCGCCACGCTCCCATGGCCCACCTGCAGGGCCGCTCGACTTTTGACTTCTCTTTAAGTGGTTAAGGATGGTTGAGAAACTTCGCACATCCCAGAGCATTATAAAGCACAGAAGCAGATAAGAATAATGCGATGCACAGAGCTTTACAACCTTCTAACTTACTTTCAACTGTTCATATGAAATGCGATATTGCGGTGCATGAAGCATGACAAATTAAATGCTTCGGCACCTGGACATCCAGAAACGCTATCCCCGGGCAAGAAAGTGTAGGGTTCACACTCAATTCATGTGCAGAAGCAGATAAACATAACGCGATGCTATGAATATTACATCTTATCATGAAGTATAGAAGTAAGATGCGCAGCCGCGTTTTAAGAAGCAATAGAACTCTATTGCTTCTAAACCTTCAGATATAGAAACGATATTCCGTAGCAAGGAAGTGATGCATTTACATTCTTTTGAAGTGTAGACGAGGTATACATAACACTTCGTAATGAATATTATATCTTACCATCAAACATAGAAAAGAGAGGCGATATCGCGTTTTAAGAAGCATTACAACTCTGTTGCTTCGATACGTAGACATCTGGAAACGCTATTTCCTAGCCAAGAAGTATGGCATTTACATTCTCTTGAAGTGTAGACGAGGTATTCATTACACTTCGCAATGAATATTATATCTTATCATGAAACATAGAAATGAGGTGCGACATAGCGTTTTAAGAAGCATTAGTACTCTATTGCTTCGATACATAGACATCTGGAAACGCCATTTCCTAGCAAGGAGGTGTGGCATTTGCATTTCTTTGCAGTGTAGAAGAGGTATACATAACACTTCGCAATGGATATTATATCTTATCATGAAACATGGAATTGAAATGCGATATCGCGTTTTAAGAAGCATTAGAAGTCTATTACTTCGATACGTAGACATCTGGAAACGCTATCTCCTAGCAATTAATTGTGGCATTTACAATCTTTTGAAGTGCAGACGAGGTATACAAGGAAGTGTGGCATTTACAATCTTTTGAAGTGCAGACGAGGTATACATAACACTTCGCAATGAACATTATATCTTATCATGAAACATAGAAATGAGATGCGATATCGCGTTTTAAGATGCATTAGAAATCTATTGCTTCGATACGTGGACATCTGGAAACGATATTTCGTAGCATGGATGTGTGCCATTTACATTCTTTTGTAGTGTAGACAAGTTATTCATTACACTTCGCAATGAATATTATATCTTATCATGAAAGATAAACCTGAGATGCGATGTCGCGTTTAAAGAAGCATTAGTACTCTTTTGCTTCGATACGTAGACATCTGGAAACGCTATTTCCTAGCAAGGAATTGTGGCATTTACTATCTTTTGAAGTGCAGACCAGGTATACAAGGAAGTGCGGGATATACATCCTTTTGAAGTGTAGACGAGGTATACATAACACTTCGCAATGAATATTATATCTTATCAAGACACATATAAATGAGATGCGATATCGCCCATTAAGAAGCAATAGAACTCCATTGCTTCGATAAGTAGACATCCTGAAACGCTATTTCCTAGCAAGAAAGTGTGGCATTTACATTCTTTTGCAGTGCAGACGAGGTATACATAACACTTCGCAATGAATATTATTTCTTGTAGTGAAACATAGACCTGAGGTGTGATATCGCGTTTAAAGTAGCATTAGAACACTAATGCTTCGATACGTAGGCATCTACAAACGCCATTTCCTAGCAAGGAAGTGTCGCATTTACATTCATTTGAAGTGTATGCGAGGTATACATAACACTTCGGAATGAATATTATATCTTATCATGAAACATAGAAATGAAATGCTATATCGCGTTTTGAGAAGCAGTAGAACTCTATTGCCACGATACGGTGACATCTGCCAACGCTATTTCCTAGCAAGGAAGTGTCGCATTTACATTCTTTTGAAGTGAATACGAGGTATACATAACACTGCACAATGAATATTATGTCTCATCATGAAACATATAAATGAGATGCGATATCGCGTTTTAACTCTATTGCTACGATACGTGGACATCCGGAAACGCTATTTCCTACCAAGGAAGTGTCGCCTTGACATTCATTTGAAGTGTACGCGTGGTATACATGAGACATCGCAATGAATATTATATCTTATCATGAATCCTAGAAATGAGGTGCGATGTCGCGTTTTATGAAGAATTAGGACACTCTTACTTCGGTAGGTAGACATCTAGTAACGCTATTAAGTACCACGGAAGTATGGGATTTAAATACTTTTGAAGTGTTAACGAGATATAGTTATTGCGTTACATTGACTTACATGTTATCATGAAAAATAGAAATGAGGGGCGATATCGCGTTCTATGAAGAATTAGAACTTTATTGCTTCGATACGTAGACATCGTGAATAGCCATTCCCTAGCACGGAAGTGTGGTATTATATTCTCTTAAAGTGTAGACGAGATAAACGTAATGCGTTGCATTGAATATTACATCTTATCGTGAGTCAAAGTGTTGAGATGCGATATTGCGGTTTATGATGCATTAGAACACTATTGCTTCGATACGATGACAGCTAGAAACGCGACTCCATCGCAAGGTAGTGTGGCATTTACATTCTTTTGAAGTGTTGACGAGAGGAACGCAACGCGTTGCATTGAATATTGCATCTTATCATGAGTCACTGATATGAGATGCGATATTGCGTTTTTTGAAGCATTAGAACTCTATTGCTTCGATACGTAGACATCTAGAAACGCTGTTCCGTTGGAAGGAAGTGTGGCATTTACATTGTATTGAATTGTATACGCTGCAGAAAAAGAGGACGACGTGTCTGCAACCAACAACAGAATGCGAAGCTGCACGAGGTCCACCAACCGGAATATGCATGACTGCAACGGAAAGTCGAAAAGCTCGTACCAAAGTTCAAGAGCTTAGTCGTCAACAGTCGCACAACGGAGCTGATGGCCACCGCGATCGTCGGCGTTCTTGATCGCGACCAGAATCGAGTGTAGGACATTGATCCTCACCTGTTCGAGTGCAAACTTCATTACAGACGACCTGGCAATAAAGCCTGGATTTCCCACGACGAATAACACGACAACCATCGAAGCGTCGAACCAATTACACAAAGTCGCGAATAAATTGCCTCAACGAAGATCAAATCCCGGTTATCGGGCTTCGGCCGGAAGCTCACATTCTTTACGATACCGCGAATCGCTGGACCGATACCGGAAGAGCAAATCGATAGGGCGAAGGTTCCGATTCCGGCAACTGTAAAACTAGCAGATCCAGAATTTCATCGACCGGCAAATGTGGATATGTTAATCGGCACCGGCCCCGCTTTATCATTTCTTAGCATCGGCCAGTACAAGCTTTCTCCTCGCAACGATCCTGAATTAATCCTCCAAAAGACGCAATTTGGATGGTTCGTCGTGGAGCGTATCCACATCGGCATCGTGGAGGAAACATCAAACGTTCGTTAAAATCCTGAATTTCGAATTTCAAAAATTCTGGGAGCTAGAAGAGGGTACACACGTACGACACCTATTTTCCGCGGAGCAGGAATGCGAGCAGAATTTTCACGACCACGTTAAACGGATACGAACCGGTCGTTATATTGTCGCACTGCCGTTCAATGAAAAGAAGATGCAGTTAGCCGAAACTCGGTCGCCCGCCTTCAACCGTCTTCTTTCGCTCGAACGAAAATTCATGAAAGGTCCAGAACTGAAACGAGAATACTCCGCCGTCATCGAGGAGTATCTCGAGATGGGACACATGATCCAGGTAGAACCACGCGATTCGGATGGCTTCTACCTCCCCCACCACGCCGTCATCAAACTGTCCAGCTCAACAACGAAGGTTCGCGTCGTCTTCGATGGATCTGCAAGAACGAGCAGTGGACTGTCATTGGACGACACGCTTTTGACAGGACCAACGATACAGGACGACATATTCGCGCTTCTCATAAGGTTTCGTCAACACACCTATGTTTTAACCGGAGACATCGAGAAGATGTATCGGCAGTTCCTCGTAAGACCGGAAGGCCGCCGACACCAGACGATATTATGGCGAGATAACAACGGAAAGGTGAAAACGTACGAGCTGAACACGGTCACGTTTGGTCTATCTTCAGCGCCTTTCCTCGCCATCAGGTGAATTCATCAGCTAGCGGGCGACGAAAAGGTGAATGCTCCTTTCGCATCGACCGTGCTCCAGCGAGATCTATATGTCGACGATCTCCTAACTGGCACAGATAATTACGAAGACGCTAGACAACTACGGGACCAGGAAATCAAGCTACTTAACCGCGGCAGCCTCCACATTCAACAATGGGTCTCGAATGAACCGAAACTTTTAGCAGGACTTCCGGAAGGCGAAATTCACCCAAAGTATTTTGGAGATGCAACCATGAAAACTCTCGGCGCCTCGTGGCACGCGCAGAACGACCGAATCATGTATTCCGTGGATCCAAACATCGATACGAGGATCACCAAACGCACGATCTTATCCACCATAACAAAAATAGTCGACACGTTAGGTTTACTGGTGCCAGTAATAATAACAGCAAAAATATTTATGCAACACCTTTGGAAACTGCAATTGGCCTTGGACGAATCACTACCAACCAGCCTCCGTACAGAATAGTCCACGTACGTGAAGGAATTGCAATTAGATAACGAAACATTCTCCGAGCGACACGTATGCCAATCAAAGGTGAGAAGAGTGGAATTACATGGGTTCTGCGACGCGAGCGAACGAGCATACGGAGCGTGCGTGTATGTACGGTCAATCAACAATCGCGGCCGAATTGAAACGATACTATTATGTGCGAAATTTCGGGTCGCGTCAGTAAAAGTTGTCAGCCTCGCACGTTTCGAACTTTGCGGTGCGGTGCTACTGGCGTCATTATTTTCTAACGTCCGAAATAGTAATGCACGCCGATTTGACTCGATTAACTTCTGGACGGATTCCACGATAGCTTTAAATTAGCTGCAACGCGAACCAGCCACGCTTACATTGAATATTACATCTTCCCATGAGACTTAGAAATGAAATGTGATATCGCGTTTTATGAAGCATTAGAACTCTATTACTTCGATGTGCGCACACTTACAAACGCTATTCCGTCACAAGGAATTGTGGGATTTAGATACTTTTGACGTGTTGACAATATAAACATAACGCGTAGCAATGAATATTACATCCCATCATGAGACATAGGAATGTTATTCGTTATGGCGTTTCTTGAAGAATTAGAACTCCATTGCTTCGATACGTAGACATCTAGAAGTGCTATTCAGTCAGCAGCATATGTGGGATTTACATTCTCTTGAAGACTTGACCTGATATACATATCGCGTTGTATTGAATTACATCTTATCATGAAACATAGATAAGAGATGCGATATCGCGTTTTATGAAAAGTTAGAACACCATTGCTTCGATATGTAGACATCTAGAAACGCTATTCCACCGCAACGTAGTGTGGGCTTTACATTCTTTTGAAGTATTGACGAGATATACATAACGCGATGCGTTGAATATTACATCTTATCATGAGACATAGAAAGGATTTGCGATATCGCGTTTAATGAATTGTGACGTCAGGCGTACCGCCTGCCGCCCTCCGGCGTCAACCTCTTCTCCAGCGGCATCCGTATTCAGAGCCCCTGTACGTGGGCCACTCGTCAACACGCCGCTCCAGTATTCAGAGACGACGATACGAGAGAGAGAGAGAGAGAGAGAGAGAGAGAGAGAGAGAGAGAGAGAGAGGGAGGGAGAGAGAGAGAGAGAGAGAGGGAGGGAGGGAGAGAGAGAGAGAGAGAGAGAGAGAGAGAGAGAGAGAGAGGAAGGGTACTCCACATACGACCGGGAAGACCTTACCTTGCGTTACGAGGGCGAGGAGCACCACGCCACGTACCGCATCAAGTCACCGGCGATCACGCACCCGTATACCCTCTTCTCGTATATACGATCCTAGTATAGGTACACTACTCACCTCTGTACATACACTACAACACACACCTAGAGTTAAGTATATACATGTACATACGCCGCCTAGTTATTACGCTAGAGGTAAGTTGCGAGCTGCTCCCCACTCCGACCGGCCGCCCCACCTCGAAGGCCGAGCGGCCGCCGTATTCCAACCGTCCGCCCCACCGCGAGGGCCCAGCGACCCGAGGAGGTCGCGGACGCGAGATCTGATCTTCACTTGTAATCGCGCCTCCGAACCGAGGAGTTTCAATCCGACTCGATCAATTAGCTCATATGCAACTAGCTACCAGCTCAATGGCATTGACTCTATCTCATCTCCGTTAGCGGAGTCCGTAACTTAACTTAGACTATTTCTATTCCTTATTACAATCTTAGTTTAATAACTTAGAGTTAGACAAGTGTACTAGTATAGGGAAGTTCATAGAATATACGTTGTTTACACCCGATCCAAATCTTCTTTATTTCAAATTCAATTACAAATTCCTTAACTCTATTCCATGGGTACGCTCGCGAATATTATACAATTCCATAATTCTTCTGCGATAGTCCCGGAGGTGGACAACTAGAGCGAACCACCGCTTAGCCGCTCTTACTTCAGTTCTGCAGTAATCGAGTATCTTGCGCCCAGGTCGACACTGTACTGCTAGAGCGAACCAGCGCTTAGCCGTGCCGTTATCTTCCGAAGTACAAGTGCTCTTGATGAACTTCGAGACTCCGAAAAGGCGTACACGACGCGCGGGGAGGAAGGTGTTCATACGTCGTCTTATTCGTGAATACGTGGGCAATGTTCCTGCATACGTCAATCTCTGCAATCGAGTTCCTGTTCCTGCGAAGGATACCTTTTCCGCCGTTCGACCCGTTCGTGTTCAGG
The DNA here is from genome assembly GCF_050948175.1 of Xylocopa sonorina. Taxonomy (NCBI): domain Eukaryota; kingdom Metazoa; phylum Arthropoda; class Insecta; order Hymenoptera; family Apidae; genus Xylocopa; species Xylocopa sonorina. Next base: position 118,477 of record NW_027490424.1, on the reverse strand, counting down.
ATCGCCCTGTCCCAGGGTCCGTACCTGCCAGCTAGGGTCAGCCCGTATGGAAACTCGTCCCTGTGACCATACAACCGTTCCGGCCATATGCCGCAGCCATACGGCGTATCGTAAGCTTATACGTAAGCTTTAGCGTTAATATTCTGTAATTTAGAGTCCAGAACGCCAACGAACCCGGTCCAGGCGCAATTCGCGTACGTTTCGGGAATGGCTACGACGTCGTGTCATCGTTTCGAGTGAAATCGCACCCCGGGATGTGACATACCGCCATTTATGAAGCATTAGAACTCTATTGCTTCGAAATGTAGACATCAAAAAACGCTATTCCGTATCAAGGCATTGTGGCATTTACATCCTTTTGAAGCTTTGACGAGATGTACACAACGCATTGCATAGAATAGTACATCTTGTCATGAGACATGGAAATGAGACACGATGGCGCGTTTTATGAAGAATTAGAACTGTAGACATCTAAAAGCGCTGTTCCGTAGCAAGGAAGGGCGACATTTAAATTCTTTTGAGGAGCAGACGAGATATACTCTATATAGACGACTATCTAGACGAGAACTCTATTGTTTCCATATGTAGACATCTACCAGCGCGATTCCGTAGCTAAGAAGTGTGGGATTTAATTTCTTTTGACGTGTTGATGAGATATATATACCGCGTTGCATTGATATTACATCTTACCATGCGATATAGAAGTGGGATGCGATATCGCGTTTTATGAAGCATTGGAACTAAATTGTATTGATATGTGGTTATCTAGAAACGCTAATCCGTAGCAAGGAATTGTGGGTTTCACATTCTATTGAAGCGTTGACAAAATATAGTTGTTGCGTTACATTGAATTACATCTTATCGTGAGACATAGAAATGATATGCGACATCGCGTTTTATGAAAAATTAGTACTCCACTTCTTCGAAACATAGATATCTAGAAACGCTATTCCGTAGCAAGGAAGTGTGGTACTTACATTCTTCTGAAGTGTAGACGACATATATATAACACATTGCAATTGAATATTACATCTTATCATGAGACACAAAAATGAGATGCGATATAGCGATTAGTGAAGTATTATTAGAACTCTATTACTCTGATTCGTCGACATCTAGGAAAGATATTCCGTAGCAAGGAAGTGTGGCACACATATTCTTTTGAAGTGTAGACGAAATATACATAACGCGATGCATTGAATTCATCATCCTGTCATGAGACATAGAAAGGAGATGCGATATCACGATTTATGAAGCATTAGAACTCTATTGCTATGATGCATAGACATCTAGAAACGCTAATCCGCAGCAAGGATGTTTTGCATTTACATCCTTACGAAGTGCAGAGGAGAGGTACTTATCGCGTTTCATGGATATTACATCTTATCACGATACACAGAAATGAGATGCGATATCGCTTTTTGTAAAGAGTTAGAACCCTATTATTTCGATACGTAGGCATCTAGAAATGCTGTTTCTTAGCAAGGAGGAGATGCTTTTACATTCGTTTGAGGTATAGACGAGATACACATAACGCGTTGCATTGAATATTACATCTTATCGTGAGACATAGAAATGAGATGCGATTTCGCGTTTTATAAAGAGATAGAACTCAATTGTTTCGATACGTAGACATCTTGAAACGCTATCCGGTTGCAAGTAAGTGTGGATTGAACATTCTTTTGAAATGTTGACGAGATATACATAACGCGTTGCGTTGAATTGCATCGTATCATGCAACATAGAATTAAGATGCGACATCGCGTTTTATGAAGAATTCGGGAACTTCTGCTTCGATATGTGGACATGTAGAAATGCTGTTCCGTAGCAAGTAAGTGTGGCGTTTACACTCTTTTGAAGTGTAGACGGGATATACATATCTCGTTGCATTCAATGTAACATGTTACCATGAAACGTAGAAATGAGATGCGACATCGCGTTTTATAAAGAATTAGAACTCTATTTCTTCGATATGTAGGCGTCTAGAAGTGCAATTCCGTAGCAAGAAAGTATGGCATTTATATTCTGTTGAATTGTAGACGAGATATGCGTAACGCGATGCATTGATATTACGCCTTATCATGAGACATAGAAATGAGATGCGATATCGCGTTTTATGAAGAATTAAAACTCAATTGCTTCGGTACGTTGACATCTAGGAACGCTACACTGTAGCGAGGGAGTGTGGCATTTACATTCTTTTGAAGTGTAGACGATGTATACATAACACTTTGCAATGAATACTACATCTTATCATGAGACTTAGAAATGAGATGCGATATCGTGTTTTATGCTGCATTAGAATACTACTATTTCGTTATGTAGACAACTAGAAGCGTTATTCCGTACCATAAAATTGTGGCATTTACATTCTTTTGAGGTATGGGCTAGATATACATAACGCGTTGCATTGAATATTACTGCTTATCATGAGACATAGAAATGAGCTGCGATATCGCGTTTTATAAAGGGTTAGAACTCTATTGCTTCGGAACGTAGGCACCTAGGAAAGCTGTTCCGTAGCAAGGAAGAGTGGCATTTACTTTCTTTTGATTTGTAGTGTTACGTCAGGCCTTGCGCCTGCCACCCATCAGCCTTTTCGCCGCCTCCTGCATCAATCCCTGCACGCAGTGAACCTGCCGTACACTTCTGCGTATCCTGCAACCAGCAGCGTTTGCGCTCGCAGATGTCCACGCGCCCACTCGCACCTACGAGCACCTCTGTCTCATGCATGCCAATACGCATCGCTGTCTTGCTTGCACCAACGAGCAGCTCTGTCTCGTTCGCACCAAAGTGCAACTTTGTCTCACTCGCACCTATGCTGATCGCCCTATTGTTCGTACCTACGAATATACCCGCCTCCCTCGCACTGAAGTCTCCGGCTAGAAGGAAGAAGCAGCAGCCCGTTACCGGAATGGGGAGTATTTCAGTTCAAGGAACCTACATTGCCAGGACCTATATATTATTTCTAATGTTATATCTATGTACCTGTATCATACCCTAGATGTAAGTTCTCATGATATATATTGTAACAATCCACAAGAAACACGTAATTCTAATTCCGTACATATGAGATTAGATATTAAGACGTACCTGCGCGAACGACACGCACAGGTATCACCACGACGAGCCGCGTGTTCCCGCTCGCTGGACCACGCGCTCCCCACTACGAGCGACTGCTACCGATGCGCTACGCAAACCGAGGATGTCCGAGATGCGACTCCAGAGATCAGTCTACATCGAGATACCACTCCATGGAGTCGAATCCTCCAGTACCATATCATATACCCAAGCCATTAGCCGCCTCTATATGGAGATTAGGCTACGTGGAGATTAGGCTATTATTTCTATTTCATACGTTATAACTTAGAATAATTTTGACCTTGTATAGTTTTAACTTAGAACATATTTCATTTATTTTACTATATCCTGTTTACAAGTTCATCACCATATCTACTAGTTCCTAAATCTACTAAATCTAAATACTATTTCTCGCATTTAATACAACCCTTAGGTAGGAATACTTCCACGTGTCACTTCCATACAACTGGGTAGCTGTCCAACACCTCGAAGGAGTATAGAACCCAGCTTTACAGAGTTGCGATAGAGCGGACCGCCGCTTATCCTTCCGACCATTGTCTGTTAGTACAGAAAAACTTGGTGAATGGGACGTGATTCTGGTTCGCGAAGAACACGACCCGCGTATAGGAAGAATTTCCTTCGTTCACTTGTACGTGGATAACGTATCCCGGATCCCCCTATACCAGCGACCTCTCTCCTTCGCACCGGTTCAGTGTCTCCAGCAACGCCGAGTCTCCTTTTTCCGCAGTCGAGATTGCTGCGTTATCCACGGTCCCTGCCGAATCCAAGCCGCCTTGACCCGCTTCGCTGAAAGCTGATTGAAATATCAGTCTCCGTTAACAGGCCAACATCTACATCGATGCCAGTCAACGATCCATGGCGAGAATTCTACTAATGTATCAAATACGACACCAGCGAGAGATAGGATTTACTACATCTATTATCCACGAACTGCGAGTGTTTTTCTCGTGCCGCGTAAGCTGAAATAGTCGGACCAGGTCGTAATGCGTTTCCGCAGATCGAATCTCGAACAAATAGATTAGTGTCGTGAAGCCTCCGGATAAACGGAAAATTATTTCGCCGGACGTGACAGTAGATGCAGTTACACAAAACGCATTGCATTGAACATTACATCTTATCACGCAACATTGAAATGAGATGCGACATCGCGTCGAATAATGTAGTAAAACTCTATTGCTTCGACACGTTGGCATCTAGACACGTTATCAGGCAATTAGTTCTGTACGTTGTGTTCTATGCAAAGGCAAATATTTCAAAGAGAAAAAATGTATTACTTACAAATTACCTTTGGTCGCAGAGATCTCACGAATTCAAGCTTCTTGTCTTGCAAAACTAATCATTCATTTAACATGGAACGGTGTCGAAGAATAGTAAAAGATTTTCATATTTCATAGCTTCACTCGATACGTCGATTGGATCACGTAAAACATCGGACGCTAATTGCATCTACACCTTCAGACCTTAAATATATAATTGCAACAACATACTTATTGCAATAACATTTTTCTAATTATTTATATCTATGCCTAATAAATATATATTAATCGAATAACTTGCTTTACCAAAGTATAAAAAAATCTGAGGATTGGAAATCTGAGCATTACATAACAAACGTGCATTACATATATAATGTTACATGTAACAAAAGATGAAGACCAAAAAGGTCGCATATAAGTTGAATTCACAATGCGGTAATTCACAAACGGCAAAATTTCCAAACAATAATTAACAAAATCCTAAAATGGAGGAATGAAAATCCATCTCCTTGACAACGATCAGAAACAAGGCCTCATGCACTACAATATTCCAAACAACCAGCGATTGGCACAACAATGACAACGGATGGAACGAATTCTGTGGTAGAACTGAGCAAAGGCTGTGCTCCTACGCAGCTCTCGTAACGGCATACTCTTATTACCGGGGCGACACTTGTATCACGGCACTATTAATGCACCGCGATATAGCACACGGGCTACACGACCGTGGCAATGACACTATCAGCTCGCCATAGCTACACACGTAGTAGTGGCGTAGGCTGACATTTACTAATGGGAAAACTGATTCCACAAAAATTATAAGCGAATATGAAAAATGGCTAAACCAAGCAATTTATTTATTTTGATTCCAAAATAGATACACTGGCACGAAACAGAAATGTAAAAACTCGACTTTATTATTCTCTGTAAACTAGCTCAATACGGCGATTTTTTCGATAAAGTCGTTAATTACTTTATCATAAAAATATATACATTTATTTTATATGTATTTTTCTCAATTGATCGTTACAAATTCATGCAGTTGAGGATTATATTAAATACGACGATAGCATGCCATTTAAGAAATTACATGAGGCGAAGTTAGGGACGCAACAGCATGAATTTGTACTTTGTAAATAATACTGTTCTTATAAATAATATTTTTAGTTTATGACGGGTTGAAAGAAATATATACAACTCTCACAATAACTATACATATACGAAAATGACTATCAAAATAAATATTAGTACTCATATGTTGAACATCTAACGGTTCTAATTTGTATGAAAGCACAGGTACCCCATTACCAAATGTGGCCCTACGTCATTGCTGAAAAGATTCATGAATGGAGCGATGATACGCGTGTCACTATAGTACTGGTGCTGCATGATTCACACGGTGTGTTATGCTTGTTTAGAACGTGCTGGTAACATGTTCTGGTATTTTAGCTAAAGAATCTGGCCGTAGATGGCTACGGATCAGCTGAAACTCCTCGGAAGTAGCAATATAGTGCCGGTATGGTGTCGCCGCCATCTTGCCCTTTGTAATCTGGAACGCTTTTCAGAGCATTATTCGGAATTGAATTTGAACACATAGCTACTTAATCGCGAATTTGTATGTACATAATTATACATGACTGCATAAAAACAATATCATATACTTTAATTACCAATGCGATATAGGAATATAAAACGAAGAACTATTCACTCTTATCAGGAGCAAAAGCAATGTTTGGTACTCAAGGTTCGTTGTAAAATATAATCAAGCAGTTAATATATCAAATCACAGCACATAATAAATCACTGAAAGTATAATGATATGAATAGTCAGAAAAACATATTTATTTGTTAGATGTTTATAAATTCAAATTTGAAAGTCCAAGTCACATTTAATATATTCATGTTTAACCAGGTGATTTGGTGTTGTTTCAAATAGGCGTGGAGAACTAGCTGGTACTTCTGTCAATGTAATTTCATTTCTGCTGCAACCTAAGCAAGGTTTCATTAGATCTGGTGGATTTTCCAAATTTTAGAAAGGGATGATGGTAGTAGTAGTTGGTTTAGCGCCAGGTGATAAACATATACAACAAGCAAAGCAACGTAAACGGATTTATAATGTTCAAGATTATATAAATTAAACTATTACACTTTTATAATCCATGTAGCGTTTCTGTTCTTTGTAATTTACAAAGAGTCTTAAGAATGTAACGCCACGTAAAGAAGTATGGAAACAAGGAAAGCAGACCTTAATCTCAGATAAAGGAAACTAGGATTTGTTGGGTATCGTGGTTACCGACGCGCTGTGTTAAGGGATTTGTCATTCAGTTTTAATTTTCTAAACAAGAACAATTCAAATAAATCTGGAGTCGACACGTTGGAAGAAAAATTCTTCCAGTGAAAAATGCTGTATGCAGTGCAATAGCAGCTTCACATCGTCTTGATATTCTACAGAAATTCTTATGCCATTTTATTCGATTTACTAGAATCGAAACTATGAAACCTATTAGGTGGTATTTCTGCAACTGCTACCACACACACACACACACACACGCACGCACGCACGCACGCACGCACGCACGCACGCACGCACGCACACACACACACACAAAATCCATCAAGATTGAAGACACTGTGTATGTATTGGAGAATGCGTATAAAAAGAACGGACTATTACATGGATAAATTGGAAAATTCCACTTATAATTGATAATTAGATTATAAACATTTATATGATTTTATCAGAAATTTATATACGTCAAAATTGCAGCACTCAGGTGTGTAAACATCATTTTGCGATCTCATTTCATTTTGGCAGTTATACTTATATCCATTCAGGCATAAAGCTTAATAATCTTTCAACTATAAAATAATTATGAGACATTAGACGTTTTGCTGCCGTTGGTCTCTTTTATCATCTTCGGAACCTGTGAAGCAGCTAGAACTATAATAACAAAGTACTTTATATCTTTGCTCATTGTTTCCAAAGAAAATATTAAATATGAATAATTATGATCATTTTATTATAAATGTATAAGTAAAGTTCAATCTACGTAAATAAATATATTCAAGCGTAATTTATTTAATTTTTGTCGTTTAGCGTTACAAAATATATTACATAATATAATATAGTATATATATAAAAATATATTTTACTTTCGTTTTTTTAATATTTTAAATATTTTATATTATCATATTAAACGTTTAGAAAAAGTAACAACATTTTTAAAAGTAGGAATAATTTTTCCTTAATTAGTTAATATGTCGGTTCTTTTTAAGAAGACGGTATTTAATTTTTCAAAGTGAGTTTCGACTTTAAATTGACCTTTAACCCTTTGCACTCCGTTGTCGCCGCTGCGGCGACACGTATTATAGCCCATAGCACTCCGTTGTCGCCGCTGCGGCGACACGGCACGCCAGCATCTACAGGCAACATTGTATCTTTATACAGGTAGGAAGATATTTCGGCACGCGCTAACGATAAGTGTCATCGGTCTGGCGACCGAGCTTGCTCCGTTTCTTTCAATCGTAATTTTGTCTGTCAGCGTAAAACACGAAACAATGAAATTTGAAAGGCGACCAGACCACCGCTATTGAGCCTAAGTCTGATTTATCGTACGGTTCTCCTGAAAGCAGTCCACTACAGGGCAAATGTTTACGGACAGGTATTATACCAGTATACCTTTGGCAGAGGAATTAATGAAAATGATGTGCCACTTAACTGGAACTATAAAAACAAGTAGAAATGGTATTCCAAAGCTACCGAAAAAAAAGTTTTCACAGCAGGAAACCTTTATTAGAAAAAAAGGGGAAGCCATGTTTTTAGCCTGGAAAGACAAAAGAGTCGTTTTCCTTTTGAGCACGTGGAATGATGCTGGAATGATAACAGCAAGAAGAATTCTGCGAGGGGGGATGGAGATAAACATTAGGAAACCTAATGCAATTGTAAGCTCTACAGCTTCCATGGGCGGCGTTGATCGAGCCGATCAATACGCAGCCACGTATTGTTTTTTGAGAAAATCATTGAGGTGGTGGAGGAAAATGTTTTTTTGGGGCATGGAAGTCTGTGTGATCAATTCATATATTATATATAAGACTGTAAAAAAAAATCGAAATGAGAAACCATTGACACATTTGAAATATGTGAAACTGCTAGTAGATCAACTAGTTAACGATTTTCGACAAGAAAGATCGAGAGCTTCATCGTCTGCATCTGCATCTGTTGAGATAAGTCTAAACGGGAAGCTTCACGTAATGCGGAAGGGCAAAAAAACAGATTGTGTCGTTTGCTCTAACAGGCAGAATAAAGGTGAAAGGCATGAAACCAGTGAATATTGTGATACTTCTCCTGGCAAGCCACGAATGCATCTTGGGGATTGCTTTTCACGGTATCATACTATGAAGAATTTTAAAAGATAATTGTTATTTTTATGTATTGTTATATTCTTTACATCGTAATTTTGTTAATAAAACATAGCTTTCAAATATATAATATACCAGCTTTCTTTAATGACACGGCAGGGTCTTTGAGCTTCCTCAATTGCGCGGTCGCAACATTGTAAACACTTTCGGAGTAGCTGACGGTCATGATCAAAATGTTCCGGAGTAGCTGGAACCTCTAGCTAAAAAGTGCGCGGAGTGCAAAGGGTTATATATCTAATTTCATTGCTTTTCGTAGATCACCGCTAATTTTCAACCTTCCCATTACAGCTTTGTCCATGCAAGTTTTAATACTCCGAAAGATATATAATATTATGTTATTAGTAAAATTATTTTGCATTTCTAATTAATTGAAACGTAAAAAATATATTTTTTCTTATGAGAAAGCGTTGCGAGAAAATTTTGGGAATCCATTGCTAATGTTGTACCTAGTGGTTAACTAGATTCTCCTCTCGCTGCCGCACTCCTTTACTATTTTTAAGATCCAAAAACCGTGTATCAACTTTGTCACCTTTAAAATTTACGAAATTTACATATTGTGAATTTTGCAAAAGTGATGTTAATTAACTCTTAAATTGTGATTGCTTGGGCGATTAATCGCACTGATACTATAGTATTTGAGCTTACACTTTTGTTAACAAACTCGCTGTTCAAATTAGTTTGGATGACAATTAATATTTGCATGATCTTTTCCTCTGATTTATCTGTATAATTTGTTCTTTCTTTTCAATTGTCATATATAATTATTCAAATCTATATGTTCTAGGAAGGAATCAAGCAACAAGTTAACTTATCTATAATATTTATATTCTGTAAAATAAATTGATTTGTTTACTAAAATATAAATTATACATTCGTGTATTAATTGTAAACCTTTAGTTAATTATTCACACCTGGATTACACGCATAATGGGTAAAATCAGACATTCCTTCAGTTTTTCAATATTGCCTCATAGAATAAAGACTGATTAGTAACAGATTTACTGTCTTTGCAAAATAAAAGTGTACATTGCATCACCCATTATTTCCAGCTTCCTACTATAATTTTGTGATTCTGGCTGGTGTTACTTGTAGTTAATAATCCATGAATAATCGACGACTGGAGTTACCAACAACCGATAACGTATGCTTTCACATACGCCTGGTGTAACCAACAGTAGGTAACTCAACACTTATCAACGACTGGTGTTGCTTGCGGTGGGTATCTCACGATATATCGGCAGTAGGTGATGCCTGCGGTCGATAACTCATGATATAATGACGGCTGCTATTGTCAATAGTCCGAAATTCAAGAACTATCGACGGGTGGCATTGCCAGCTATCGGTAATCCATCTCTTACTTGGCATAACTTAATCTAACATCATCTAAACTTAATTTGAACCAAGCTAACCTCAGTTACACGTAATCGGACTTAACCTGCTTTCACTCAAATCTAACCCAACCTAGCACAATCTAACTTTACCTCTTTTAAACATAAACTAATCAAACCAACGCTTTCTTAAATCTAATCCAACATAACCGAGCTACATGCAAACATTTCCAAGTATAACTCAACCTAACCTAACCTAGTGTAACCTAACTAAATCAAACATAATCAACTTTCCCAGGGATAAGGCTATGCAGTAAGCCTTCCGCAGTAACAGAGTGACAGAGATCCGCTTCGATTGAACGCTCCGTTTATTCAAGTAATGTAATGTAATTATCGGCGGGTTCAATCGGAGCGGGTCCGCATCGAATACAAGAGCGCCTTTGGTGAAATGAAAACGAACAGACGGAAAAGAATAAAACTTTACTAAAAAATCGTACGGAAATCCGATATATCTACGCGTATCTAATATACATCTAACTGAAACATAATTCGAAAAATACAAAGAATAAGAGGGAACATTCTCCAATATATGACATATATAAATCAACGGATGCAAGAGAGAACACTCGATCTCGGGGTAGCGAGACCGGGGCGCTATCCTGAAGTAATCGTATAACGTCGTTTTCGGGATGGTGCAGTGAGGAAATGTAGAGGGTAGAGAGCATAAAGTAACAACAACGTAACTAAAGAGAAAGGAAAGGAAAATCTGTGGAAACATTGCATTCATTAAGAGGAAATCCTAGGAATGTCAGATAACAGATTATATACCATACTGTAAGGGCCTTGCCATTGTACCTTGGTACAACGAAATATGACGATATCGTGAGAGAAAATAAAAATATCGAGAAACTAAAAAAGAATTATATTGGTCTCAAAAGGATATGTATATATCGATAGGTTTATATCGATACTTAGATATTTTCAGTTCACCAAAAGGACCGGAAACCTGAGGACCGTTTGTATAAACTCAGAATTATTGTTAACGAAATTTTCCACACTTTCAAAATTACTGTTAAGCTCTGCAAAAATATTGTAATCGACGAAACCATGGTTTCGTGGCGAGGACGCCTCAGTTTTTGCCAATATATCCCAGGAAAGCGGCATAAATATGGTGTAAGACAGTGTAAACTGTACCTTCCGGAAGAATACACCAACAACATTCTTATTTACGCCGGAAAAAATACAACCAGAATAGTTAGATCACATGTGCATGCTGTAGTTATGATGTTGAAGGTTGAATTATCATTTGGACGCCGTGTATTACACGCAGATAATTTTGATAATAGTGTCCCATTGGCCAAAGAACTTTTGCAAAAAGGAACATTTATTTCTGGTACAGTAAAAATTAATAAAAAATTTCTCCCGCTGCAGGCCAAACGGAAACAGCAACGGGGTGGCTTTATGTATTTTCCAAATGGGAACGGCTTCAAATTCTTAAAATGGACGGATAAGAGGCCTGTATGCATGATAGCCACTTCTGAAAACCACAAATGTGTTATTGTCCAGGGTAGTACTAATAAGTTAAAGCCAGTCAGAGTGTTCGTTTATAACAAAGCTACGAAGGGGTTTGACCATCCGACCAGATGTCTTCTTATCACAGTTGATTACGCAGAACAGTAAAGTGGTATAGAAAAATAGTTATCGAATTAGTTTGCGCGACTTCTCTCGTTAATTGCTATTGTATACATAAAAAATGAATTACCAAAGGTATGAAAATATTAAACATTTTCTGTTGTCGTTTCAAGAACGCATGATAAAAACGAGACAGCAATGTAAAGAATGTTATAAACATATATTTAGAATAAATCGTGGGCAGTATGCCGCTAATAAGGCGATAAAAGCAAAAACCTATTGCAACCGATGTAAGGGTCAACCGGAATTCCACCCATCGTGTTTTGAAAAATTACATAAAAAAATTAAATAATTATGTTAGGTTCACAATATTGAATTGTTATATTTTGAAGATTGAATGTCTGCTTATAATGTTGAAAATTGAAAAATGAACCTATTTTGTACTATCTACTTTCTGAAATACAAGTGCGACCCAACGTGATGCACACCGGATCACAAAATAGACGCGTGTGACCAACCAGTGATGCAAGCCGCCCCAAGGATCAGACGCGTGTGACCCACCGATGATGCACACCGCCCAGCGGAACACACACGTGTGACCCACCTGTGATGCACGCCGGCGTCAATGTGCTAAACGTAGAAATTGGATGTGCCATCGCATCGCGTGGAGCATGAGATCACTACTGCTCTGACAAGCAGACAATATGAAACCCCATCACGATGCAAGGAACAGTCGAATTCACAATCTTTTGAAGCATAGAAGTAGGTAAGGATAATGCGATACATAGAACATTGCAACATTATTGCTTCCGAACGTTGAAATGAAATACACCACCGCACCGCATGCAGCATTAGAACTCTATTACTTTTACACGTAGACACTATGAAACGCCGTCCCGATGCATATGTCTGTAGAATTCATATTCTTTTGAAGTGTAATATATCATCTTATATCTAATATATAAAGTATAATCTTTCATCTCATTTGACAGATATTCTCTGCCATCATCGCTACACAAGTGAACAACTTTTAAATTAAAATGAGCCTCGCTTCTAGTTACATAATCTTTAAATGCAAAAAGTACTTTTGATTTATATGTAATCAGATATGTTACACAGTAAAGTGTATATTCGTCCACAAATAGGCGAAAATAATTATTTCCGTTAATAGTTGAAGGAATAATAAAACCACATACATCTGAATAAATAATAAGCAATGGTCACTTTACATGCTCCATATTCTTTACCTTTTCGAATGATAATCGTGCTTGCCTACCTTTAATGCGAGCCTCACATAAATTATCATTCAGCACTGTCATTTCAATATGACTTACATCACTGACCACATTTTTATTCTTCAATTCTACGAATTTTGATCTTCCAATGTGGACCAAACGCTAATGCCACAGTTCATAGTCATTATTTACTGCACTATGAATCTGGTGATTAATCAATGTTTCACCATTTTCCATTTGAAAATCAGTAATAGATAAGTTATTTTTTCCCTTACCTTTCATTATTTTCTGACCAGTTTTCATTACCTCAACGTTTCCATCTATCACAAATACGATGTCCATTCCTGCTTCTTGCATTCTTCTAACGGATAGCACCTTTTTGCCATTAAAATCTTCAAGGGTGTACTCAACTCCTCGAATGTCGGAAAGACATTGTCACGTTTGATAACGTAATCCGACGCTCCGCAATCCAACAGAAACTTTAATTTCTTTCTACGGCCTTCCCCATTTTCATTGTACCCCGTCATAAAGGCAAACGAGGATGTCCCAGCCTTTTCAATATCCAATTCTTCTGTTTCTTGAGCTGCCTGGGCGATTACCTTTTTCTATCCCGCGTGCTCGACCGTTCTTAATAATAAAAACGTTCTTTTATTTTATTCCCTTTCTTCCACAATGATGGCATTTTATATTTATTGTTTCTTTGGCCATTTAAATTATTCCATTTTGCCGTTTCTATTAGTTTGTCTTTTATGTACTTTTGGATTAAAATTGTCTCTATCTGTATGTATCTTCTGAGTATGTAATACATTCTCGCTTGTCGAGTAGCCTGTTCGTAATTTTACATCGTGGACCACTAAACCAGTTTTTATAAACGCTAATGTTAGGTTGTCTTCGGAAAACGTTCTATCGCCGTAATTACTCGCCATAGCACGTTGGAAGGGTTAGCAGTAAATGGAAAGCTTTATCCGTTTCTTCTAATTTTACACACGCTGCTAAGAGTTCTGTGATTATGTCGTTCAGTGTTGTAAAACATTTGATCAAGGGCTGCTCTCCCTGTAGTTAAACTTAATAATTTTTTTCCAACAGCCAATTGCGTGGCTAAACTCTCCCTTTCATATATGCCATCCAATTTTGTGCAAAATTTCAGCAGCAGTCTTCGCATTATTTGCGAAGCTCAAAAAGGAATCTGCCAAATTTTCAGCAATGACACCTTTTGCAATCCTCTCTGCTTTCTTCCAATCTGCAGTTATTCTTACTGGAATGGGTTCATCAATAATTATTCAATTAGCTTAACTGTGCACCAATTCTCAATTGCCACATACTGTAGCAATCACCATCAAATTGTTTAATGTTTCTCTTGGTCTTTGTACTTTTCATATTTCTCCTTTTTTTTCTTGAAGAAAGGTTTATATTCACTAACAATGTTTCTTCTGCAATTTAATCACTTATTTATACTTCTGATATTACACATATAATCACATAGTCACATACACAAAAGTAATCACTGAAAAGAATATCTACTAAAGTGTTACTACTATTAAAATCCGTAAACTAGGCCCATAACCTATTGAATTATGGGTAAATATAAAAGAAAAGCTGTCCAAAGTTTTTTTATAGTCTGCAACTTTATTCTTAAGGTCTGAAGGTACATCTTTACGTTTTAAAAACTCTAATAATTGTGAGGACTCCACATAGGAAATATAGTGTCCCCCTAAAGAAATACACGACGCAAACTCTGCACGTGCTTTCCTTTCAGGCCACTAGGTATAAACAGTCGTGACCCCTACTCGAACCGACATAACTCTTTCACAGTTTATATACTGGATTCTATTTCCTAACTCAAGATTCATTTTTGTTTCTCCGTTGACATGTGAAACAATCCAACAGCAGTAAGCTGTTATGGATAGCATTATACTCATCTGCCACTACACTTCAAAAGAATGTTAATTCTACATGTTCATGCAACAAGATGGCCCTTCATACAGCCTGCCTGTTGGACCAACAGAGTCTTAATGCTACATAACATGCGGTGACGAATCTCACATCAATGTTTCCGAGTAAGTAAGCTGAAACATTCTATGCATAGGATTACGCTTATCTGCGTATGCACTTCATAAGAATGTGAATTCTACAGTTCCATGCAACAGGAAGGAGCTTCATAATGTCTACGTGTCAAAGCAATGGAGTTCTAATACCCCATTCAATACCGGGGCGAATCTGATTCCAACGTTTCACTCTAAGTAAATTGCAATCCTCCATGCATAGCATTATGCTTATCTGCTTCTATACTTCAAAAGAAAGTGAATTCTACAGTTCTAAGCAACGGGATGGCGCTTCACAGTGTCTACGTGTCAAATGAGGAGAGTCCTAACGCTCCATGCAATGCGATGTCGCACCTCATGTCAACGTTTTAAAGTAAGGTGTAATCGTGTATGCATAGCATTATGCTCATTCTGCTTCTACACTTCATAAGGTTGTGAATTCTACACTTCCATGCAACAGGGTGGCGTTTTATAGTGTCTACTTGTCAAAGCAATGGAGTTCTAATGCTCCATGCAATGCGACTGTGCATTTCATTTGTACGTATCGAATTTAGTAAGCTGCAATCTTTTGTGCATAACGTAGGAAACTCATTAATCAAAGACAATTACGAGGTTTTGTAAATCATTAAATAGTTCCTTTCAACTGAGATATTACACCATAGACTGCTAATGAACAACTGTTTCATCGTTTTAAAACGTACACACGAAATCTCATTTTTTCCGCACATTCGCTCTCGCTCGCATTCTAGAATATTCCACGCACTTAACATTTAAAACTTGAATTATTGATTAGCTTTTAAATTAAGATAATTTCGTTATCCTTCACTTGGCATGCCTATCCTGCATGAACATTCGTCCCGAATGTCTTCATTCATATCGTCTCTGATTTGAGATAAATGTCATAGATTTCTTCGATCCACGATTTCATAGAATCTGCTGACGTAGATGTTTGTAGGGGTCCTTTTCCTTCCCCTACCGTTCGAACTACAAATCGTTGATTGCTTAAAACTCGTGTAACTTCATACGATTCAAAATATTTATGAGCTATTTTTAGACCAGGACTCTGTTGTACATGTTTAATTGCTACTAGATCTCCTTCACGATAAATTCTAGCTTTTCGTCTACTCTTGTTAAAAGTTCGCCTATTCTCTCGTTGGATTCTGGATATATTTTTGCGTGCTTGAGTCGTACTTCATCTCGTTTATCTTGAAAACGTGCGATCCATTCCTTTTCAAGTATGTCTCGGATGCCAAGATGACATTAAGACGTGAATGTGTCCCAGAGAGAAGATGAAATGGTGACGTGCCAATACTTCGATGTATTGTTCATTTCAAACATTTTTGACCTACTTCTAAGTACTTACATCATTCACAGGGCTTAGGTGCAGCTAATTTTGCTGACAACAGTATGAATGTTCTATTATGATGTTCAACTTGACCACTAGCTCTAGGAATTCCTGTTGTAGTTGAAACACGTTTTATATTCTTTTCTTGACAATATTGCTTGAAACCATTTGCTGTGAAAGCCGTACCCCTATCAGAAATTATTCGACGCGGATTACAAAAAATATTCGCTAGCTTTTTTAGGCGTGACAAAACTTAAGCTGTAGTAGTAGGTTTTGTAGTATAAAGCCATGTAAATTTTGCAAAAGCAATTACCACTACAAATATGAACTGATACGTTTTCTTTGCTGATGGCAGCGGTCCAAGATAATCGATATGAAATGTATTAAAAGGAATACTCCCGTTTTCAATCGGATTTAAATGACACTCCTGCTTCCCCTGCATCTTTTCGGCTAAGATGCATGTAACACAATTCTTTACCACCTTTTCCACTTGCTGCCCAAGATTTGGAATCCAATAATCTTTACGTACGATAGCCTCAGTCTTGACTATAGACAAATGTCCACACTCATAAGCTTGCCTTATTTCTTGCTCTGTACAGAAAATTTCCCCGTAGATCATAATCATTCGTCTTGTTTTGAAGTACCTAATCTCGAAGTTTCATAACAGTCTCATCATCTTCCTGTGCTTTCTGCAAACGTTCTGTAAGGCTTGCATCAGATTCATCGATTAAGAAAATCGCAGGAGGTGCATTTCTACTAAGCGCAGCAACATGTATCATGTCCTTCTCTGGACGATGCTGTATCCGGTAATCAAATTCTTCTAACGATAATGTCCATCACGCAACTCACAAACAAAGATCTATCTTATTCATTGTAAGAGTAAAATTTCGGCAATAAGTAACAATAACAAATGAAATACCTAGTAAATAAACTCCTAATTTCTTCAAAGCTTTTACTATTGCTAAAACCTCAAACTCATAGCTACTGCATTTAGATTCAAGAGAAGCTGTCTTACCACTAAAAAATAATATTCGTGGTGAAAAGGTTGATCTTTGTTATTTGTTTGAAATAAAAGTGCTCCGTACCCTAACGCAGGAGCATCTGTATGCAACTCCATCTCTACTTCTACTTGATACAAATTCACTATTCGGTTCTCACTCAGTAAAAATTTAAGTCGTATGAATGCTTCCTTTTCAGTCACTCTAAAACAAAATTTAGTATTCGCTTGCAGAAGGTTAGACAAATGTCGCGTAATTACTGGGTATTCACGTGTAAATTTACGAAAATTCCCGATTAGTCTAAGAAAACTTTGTATGTGTTTAACATTGGAAGTCATCGGATTGCATCAGTTTTAGCGAGGGGCGAACATAACCATTGCTATATATATACATTATATATATAACCATACATGCCCGAGAAATTTGACAGAAGTTTGCACAAAACAATACTTTTCCCAACTGAATATTAAACCGGCTCCGCTTGCTATAATTCAAACTCTTTCAAGATTTTTGATCCTACTTTTAATATCATGTGATGAAGTAATCGAATAATCTATGTATGCTAAAACTATTCTCTCTCGAATAAGATCTCTAAATATAGTATTTATAAACCTTTGAAAAACTGCTGGTGAATTACATAGACCAAAAGGGATTCGTAAGACTTCATAATGACCATCTGATACAATAAATGCTGTATACTTTCGACCTGACTTATCCTGTCACATGTGAAAGAAACCGTTTCTCAAGTCAAGAGTAATAAAAATGCGCGTGCCTTGAAACAAATCTAATTGATCTTCGATCAATTGTAACGGATATCTATCTTTAATAATTTTCTTATTAATTTGTCGATAATCCACACATAATCCAAACGAAACATTTTTCTTCCGAACGAGGAAAACCGGAATCGCATAATCAGAAGTAGGCAACTAGGCGACTCCAGCCACAATCCACTGTTCTATCTGCGCATTAACAATCTCTTTTTGCAACGCTGACAATTGTCTCGCTGATTGATATACAGACTCTTCGCCTTTCAGTATTAATTTCAATGGAATTTCACGTTTAAAGGTTTTACTTGGCTTGTAACTACTAACAAGATTTTCTATCGTCACTCGCTAATTAGGATCTAATACACCAGACACATCAACTTGATTTTCTTCTAACACGTCACTCGTTACATCTATTTAAAATATTTCCGGTACTATATTTTCTCTTTCAACAATTTCGCGCGTTACTTTCGATAATGGACGAATGATTACTTTACCATCTCTAATGCTGACATCGGTTACATTTAAGAAATTCGTTCCTATTAACAGCTTGTGTCGCACAATGGTATCAGAGATTACTTGTATTCAAATCAATATGAGTGCCCATCTACGGAAATTTCTGCTTGAAACTCACCTAATGTTGTACTATTCCTTGAACCTTCGAAATGTAATTCATTGCGTCGTAATTGCGGAGAACCAAGCTTAATGTACTCGTCTGTGCGAATTAAACTAAAATCAGTTCCTGAATCCATTAATGCTTTGATCTCGCATCCGTTAAGTAAAACATTTTTGAGATACTTTCGGTACGATACTCCTAATGTCGCGCAGCTCTCTTCACTCGCTTTAAATTTCTTGGAACGTTTCGACGCAATATGTCCACGTTCTTCACATATAAAACATTTTACACCGCGATCTTTCGTTGGACAATTCACGCTAATATGATCGTGCTCACCACAATTATAACATCGTACAATATTACCGATAAATTCTTTTATCTCATCCACATTGACAATCTCTTTTCTTTCATTTCTAACGAAACTGTCATTACATATCTCAAACTTTGTTGACCTCTGCACACTCGACATACCTCGATCTCGAAGAATTACCTTTTCAAACGCTTTCGAAAGTTGATTGGTTGTTGTAAACTGTAGAATACGCGCGTGGTTCCGGAGCATTTCATCGGGAATGCCGTCAATCAGATATTCAAGTATTTCATGGTCGTTGATTGGTACTCGATTTCCAAGAATGTTCTTCTCGTGCAAATATTCATGAAGCGTCTCGTTCCTGTTCCATAATCGCACTTCAAATTTCTTCTTCGTTTCAATTTTGCTTTGCGGATGATAAAACAACTCATAATTCTTCCAGCAGTCGGTTGAATGCCATAGTTGTATATTCTGGTTTAGAAAGAAATCATTCAAGTGCTTTTCCCTTCAGTAGCATACCGATAAGTATTCGTGCAACGTCATCTTCCAATTTATATGTCGTCTTGAATAATTTGGTCTGCTTCTCCCAAATTTTATAATCACCAGATTTACTTTAGACTATTAAGAAATTGTCACCGCTACTAACAACATCAAATAGTTCGCCTTCAAAATTACGCATCGATCTTCGTTGCTCATTTTTCGAATTTTACTCAACCTGTAATTTTTGTCGCACCGGATCTAACTCAAGGCGCAACACGGCTAACTCACGTTCTGCTAATACACCAGCACACGACTCCTCATTATCTTCATGAACTTCACGTTCCGTCTGGGTCAACTTCCATCAAACGGGAAATGAATTCAGCTTTTGAACCAGCAGTAAGTAGTTTATGCTCTATTAATACCTCTCTTAGCGCTGTAACTGTAATTAATAAAAATAATTTTACTCAAATCGATCATTGTAAAAATTATTACTCGACACTTGCGTTTAAACTCGAATTGTCTCCACACGAATAATTAATTTTCGTTCTCGCACTATCTCTAAAAACTACACTCGCATCGCTTGAGTATCTTCTCGAACGTTCTAGACCGTCAAGGAATTATCTTGAACGCTCTGTCTTCAAATATTCGATAATACTTCAATCTTTAGAACGTATCCGATTTAATTCTTGAATGTCTTCTTGATAATTACTACGCCCGAGACCCCAAAATTGTAGGAAACTTATTAATAAAAGACAATTATAAGATTTTTTATATCATTAAATAGTTCTTTTCAACTGAGATATTACTCCAAAGACTGCTAATGAACAACTGCTTCATTATTTTAAAACACTCACACGAAAAACTCATTTGCTTCGCACATTCGCTCTCACTCGCATTCTAGAATATTCCACGTACGTAAGATGGACATTAAACCTGAGTTATTGATTAACATTTAAATTAAGATTATTTCATTATCCTTCAATAACATTATGCTTGCCTGCTACTACACATTAAAGGAATGTATACTCTGCAGTTCCTTGAAACGGGATGGTGCTTCACAGTATCTGCGTGTGAAAACCATGAAGTTCTAATGTTCCACACAACGCGATAATACATTTCATTTCAGCTTTTCAAAGTAAGTAACCTGTAATCTTTTAAGCATATCATTATGCTGATCTGCTTATACACTTCTAACGAATGTGAATTCTATAGTTCCATTCATTGGGTTGCGGCATTATAGTGTTCACGTATTATAGCAGCAGAGTTCTACTGCTGCATGCAATGCGATGGCGCATCACATTTCATTATTTCGATGTAAGATGTAACTTTCTATGCTCACGATTATGTTTGCCTGCTCCTACGCTTTAAAAGAATGTAAATTCCACAGTTTCTTGCAAGGAGATGATACTTCATAGTGTCTGTGCATCAATGCAGTAGATTTCTAATGCTACATGCAATGCGATGGAGCATCTCATTTCAACGCTTCGATGTAATTAAGTTGTACTCCTCTATACGTAGCGTTACGCCTTCCTGCTTTTGCACTTCATAAGAATGTGAATACTACAGATCCATGCAATTTCATGGAGCATAAAAGAGTTTAAGTGTCAAAGCAGTAGAGCTCTATTAATCTATGCAATGTGATAGCACATCCCATTTCTACCTTTCAAAATAAATAAGCTGTAATCATCTGTACACATCGCTATACTTATTTGTTCCTACATTTCCGAAGAATGGAAATTCTTTAATTCCATGCAACGAAATGGCGCTTCATGATGCTTGCGTGCCAATGCAATGCAGTTCTCATGCTCCATGCATCCTCATTTCACAAATTCTGCAAAATCCCTATTAAACACATAGTAGCAATAAACTCGTAAAGCAACAAGATGTCGTCTCATCGTAAATTTCAAAATCAAGCCTTCGTAGTGATTCTTCAAATTGTGTATACCATGCAGCTGGCCGTTTTATTGTCTTATTTCCCGCTTCTCGCAATTGTCGCAACCAACCTACAACCGTTGATCCCACTCTTCGCGCCTTCTTGTCTCCTCCCAGTTCCAGAGAAAGAAGCAAATCTACAGATTTTCCACCAATAACGTCTCATTGATTTGCCACACCCTTGACCACCCTTCCATACAAATTCACATTAAAACACTCTGACTTCATGACTGATGAGTTTAGTAGAAATTCAGATTCAGACATATCCGAGAACATGAAAAACACTAAAACCTTTTAATTCATTTTAAGTTAAGTATAATTGTTTGTTAAGGAATCGTATCAATTCCAATTATATCTATCTACTTCCCTATTACTGTAACAGGTATTAGAGCGCACGTTGCAACTGTAACGAAAAGATACGTAATGAAGATTTACGTCCTTCGTAGGCTTATCAACCGAAAATGAGCTTCGTCGACTGCGAGTTATAAAAACGAACAGTTAAAATCAGTGACGTGAGTGCCCGAACTACAGTGTCAATCAATCAACATTCAGTGATCGAAGAATCATGCCAGTAATCAAGCCAACGCTCCAGGACAAATTGAGATTCTCAGCAGCAACAAGTCGGACATACCAGGGAATCCAGACATCATGACGGAGCTTAACAAACCTGATATCTTCACATTGAAAAGGTAGACTCGTTTATTCGTCCATTCCTTTCTTATTCATGTTCTACGATGACAACCCGATCGCTCGAAAAAGCTCAGTCCATTCCCCATGAAATTATTCTCAGTTCACAGCGGCGTAAACGTGGTACCACATTCGGTCAAATCACTACCTTCACGCGACTCCTTAACACAGGCAAAACATCAGAACAACCGGATATACGTTTACTACAAACCCATCTTTACGCGTTAACTGAAACGTGGAAACGATTCGATGGCATCCAATTTGACCTCGAAGAATAAAACGAAACAGAAACGTCACGTCTTTACAAAATTCAAAACGACTACTTCTCTATCACAACTCGCTCTGATTCGATATCATAACTCAACGCGATTGAGTTATTGAAAGGTAAATACGACTGTATAAGTCGGGCTGCCACTAAATATTGTGATGCAATCTGGAATATTCTTAAACCGCCAAGGAACACTGCAGAAACACTGGGCAATATCGTCGACACCGTCAACCAACTTCTGCGCGCACTGAAAAATTCCAAAGAAAACATCTCGCAATGGAACACTTCTGCTTTCCATCATTCGAGGAAAGATAAATGCTAATACGTTATTCCAATGGGACTCACAGTAAAGACAACAAGGTGCCGTCTTACACGGATCTTCTAGAGTTTTTGGAGAAACGGGCCAACTGTGTACCAGAGATGAACGCAAGGGCAAGCTCAACCGCAAGTCGGGTCGACGGGAGACTATCGGACCATTCACGTTCCACGAATCAACGTACTACGGAGAAATCAGGTGACATTCTGATGACGATTACACCGAAAGCAGAACAAGCAGGACAACCATAAGAACCCAAAAGTATTCAGTATGCCACGGAGGGCACCGCATCTACACATGTGAAGATTTTCTCTAAGTCTCAACTTATCAAAGTAATTGACATCTAATGCTCCATGCAACATTTCTTTTCAACGATACAAAGTAAGTAAGTTGTAATGTTCCATGCATAGCATAATGCTTATCCACTTCTGCACTTCAGAAGAATATGAATTCCACAATTCCTTACAAGGGGATTGCGCTTCACAGTGTCTAGTTGTCAAGGCAATAAAGTTCTGCGGCTACTTGCAATGTGTTGGCGCATCTCCTTCTTACGTTTTAATGCATGTAAGCTGTAACGTTCTATACATTGCGTTATGCTTATCTGCTTCTGGACTTCAAAGTGATGTGAATTCTACAGTTCCTTGTAGCGTGATGGCTTCTCCTTTCAACGTAAGTAAGTAGTAAGCTTCAATACAAGCCACTATGCATACTTGGTTCTACAATACAATTACATGCAATTTCTACATATCCATGTTACTCTATAGCTCTCCTAAATACCAGCTTGTCAATGTAATTAGCATCCAATGTTCCATGCAACGCGATGGAAATTCTTAGTTCTATGTGTCAAAGTAAGTAAGTTGTAAGGTTCTACACAATACAATCGTGCTTACTAGTTTCTACACTACTATGTATGTTATTTCTATAGTTCCATGTTACTGTATAGAGCTTCATAATGTCTACTTGTCAAAGTAGTTGAGTTCCAAACGTCCATGCAACGCGATAGTGTTTCTCAGTTCTACAATTAAATGTCTCTGTTGAATTCACACTTCATGATGTTCAAAGTAAAAATTTCAAATTAGTATATATATTCACACTTATCATATATTTTAGTCAAGAGTAAATAGGTAATCCGTCCAATTGCTCCAGTACAATTAAATTCCATATAATTTTGTATCATTTCAGGATGTTTTAAATAAACATTTCTAATTAGTATATATACTTACACTCTCCGCTAAATCTAAGCAGAATAGACACTATAAAAACTCCAGTAGCTGTAATCTTCTATGCACTGCTTCATTCTTATCTGCTTCTACACATTAAACGAATCTGAGCTTCACAGTTCCTTCCAACTGGATTACGCATCATTATGCCTACGTGTCAAAGCAATAGAGTTCTAACACTCCATTCAATGCGGTGACACATCTCATTAAATGTTATAAAGTTAGTAAGTTCTAATGTTCTATACAATGTATTGATTTCATCTCCCTCTATACGTCAAAAGTATATGAAGAACATAGTTACTTGCAACGGGATAGCGCATCATAGTGTCTGCGTGTAAAAGCAATAAAGATGTAATGCTCCTTGCAATGCGGAAGCGCATCCCGTTGCAACGGTTCGAAGAAAGTAAGTTGCAATCTTCTACTCGCAGAAATATTGTTTTCTGCTTCTATACTTCAAAAGAATGTGAATTCTTCAGTTCCATGCAACGGAATGGCACTTCGTAGTATCTACCTTCCAGAGCAATAACGTTCTCTCTCTCGTTTCACGGAACTGTATAATTTACATTCCTTTGGAATGTAGAAGCAAATAAGCATGATATGATGCATAGAATGTTACTGCTCACTTTGTAACGTCGAGAGACATCGCATTATATGGAGCAATAGAACACTACCGCGTTGCATCGAAGACACTGCAAGGCGCCATCTGGTTGCAGGGTACTGTACATTACACATACTTTTGAAGCGTTGTAACAGGTAAGCATAATGCGACGCATGGAGCATTACTACCTACTTATCTAGATACGTTGAAAAGATATGGGCCATCGCGATGCATGAAGCATTAGAAATATATTCCTCTGATACAACGACATTATAAAAAACCACTCCGTTGCAATGAAGTGATGAGGGATTCACATTATTTTGAAGCATAGAAGCAAATGAGAAGATTTCGATGCGTAGAACATTACAACCTACTTACTTTGAAGCGCTGAAATGATATGCGCCCTCGCGATGCACAAAGTAATCTATTGGTTTGAAAAGCAGATACTATGAATTGCCATCCCGATGCAAGCGACTGTAAGATAATCATTCTTTTGAAGCGTAGTAGCAGTTAGGCATAATGTGATACATAAGACATTACAACCTAATTACCTTGAAGCGTTGAAATTATATGCGTCATCGCAATGCATAGTGTATTAGAACTCTATTCGTTCAAAACGCAGACACTGAAACACCATCCCGTTGCAAGGAACTGTAGATTTCACTTTCTTTTGAAATATAGAAGCAGATGGGCATATTGCTGTGCTTAGAAGATTGCAACCTACTTATTTCGGAACATTGAAATGAGATGCGCCATTGCATTCCATGGAGCATTAGAATTCTATTGCCTTAAAATGCAGACATTATGAAGCACCATCTCGTTGCTTGAAACTGTAAATTTCACAGTCGTTTGGAATGTAGGAGCAAATAAGCATAATGCAATGCATAGAATGTTACTGCTTACTTACTTTGTAACGTTGAAATAAGATGCGCCATGGTATTTAATGGGGCATAGGAACTCTATTGTTCTGAAACGTAGACACTATGGAGGGCCATTCCGTTGGAGGGAATTGTAGCATTCACATTATTCTGAAATGTAGAAGCAGGTAAGCACAATGCGATGCATAGAACATTACATACTTGCTTTGAAGTGTGAAACTGAGAAGCACCATCTTATAGCACAGAATATTTTTTTATTGCTTACGACGAATTATAGTACTGAGATGCTCCATCTTGTTGCAAGGAATCTTCAAAGCTGCTCATACTGACATGTAGACACTCAGATGCGACATCCCTTTTCGTGGAACTTTGGGAATTACTTTGAAACGCAGGCCTGTGAAGCTGCATCGCGTTGTATGAAGATGTAGGAAGTGCTTACTATGAAACGTAGAAGTAAGAAGCGAAATCATGTTGCATAGAACTTTGCATCTTACGTACTCTGAAACGTATAAACTGATAGGGACAATCACTTTACATAGATATATAGAACACACAAAGTTTTAAGCGTTGAACTTAGAATTTGTGAACTTGCTTTGAAACGTTGATAGTGAGGAGCTCCATCGGCTTTCGTAGAACTTTAGAACTCACTTGCTATGTAACGTAGACAGATAAGGGCCATCGCGTTGCTTGAAACTTTAGAACTTGCTTACTTCAACAAAGATTTCTATTGGCTTCGTCCGTTCTTTTAGAAGAGTTCTTGATAAACCACTTAATTTTCACGTTTGCAATATTTTTATATATATGCCAGGTGTAATCGTTTAAGTTTAAAGATGATTATTTAGTGTTGATTATTATTTAGTAACTCGGTTATAAACGTGTCTGCATAAGGCTTAATCAGTATGTTCATAAGCCTAAAATTTATGCAGTTATTTGTTAGTCACTTATTGTTCAAACGGCAAAGATTCTGATCATTTGAAGATGGTTGACTTTCATCAATTTCATCAAAAATTGAAATACTGTCCAACTGCTTGTATTAAAGACTATAATTAAAGTTTTCCAAATATTTTTCCTTTCATAGATGTATCACGTCTGGGGTCGCGGAAAATTAACCGTATGGCGGAGCAGCACGCAGTCTCGAATGGTTCGACTCGCACAATTGGATGGAAGAGCGGGTTCTTTTTGGATCGCGAAACACTGCGCGAAAGTCACGGACGCGAGTATATAAAAAAGGGGACTTACCTTTCGAAGTCTTGGAAGCCGCTAATTACTAACGTCGTTCCAGGTATCGTCCTCGGCGAGGATCATCCTCTGGTATGGTTCCTGTATACGGGCTGTGAGGCGGAATCGACAATGGAACGAGCACCCAGGCAGGCTGATCTCTGGTGCGGATCGGCGACGAAGGCGGCGATGCGGAAAGGCTGTCCGGTCGGCAGACAGTAGGAGATGAGACGGAGCAGTGGTCGACGATGGAGTAGCTGGTTGTATCTACGTATTCGCGCACTGGAGAACGCAGGAAGTTCTTCCTTCCCACGCGTCGAGTTTCATTTATCCATTGCGGAAAGGCGCATTCAAATCGGATTCCAAAACACCAGATACGGATCCACTAGCGGAGAGGGCCGCACTAGTTTGCCGATCCAGAGATATGGAAAACGATGGATATCTTCTCCTTAGTCGAACTGTGGCTTGGTGCAGTTAAGCGGAGGGCCACTTTAACTGGTCGGTAACTAAGCGTGACTAATGGTCAGAACTCCTTGAATGATTTTGGAAGACGCGTGAAATCGTGAAAGACTTCGTATCGTAATGAATTTAATTTAATTTAAGGCAAGGAATGCTGTGGTAATAATGAGAGTTTGTAAATACTGGTAAAAATAAAATATATTCTAAGTAAAACCTAAGCTTACACTTTACTGCACTATGCTAAGAATGGCTAAGTACTAGAATCGTTGATTTAGAATAAAGTTAAAGTTAGAATTGGAAATAGCAACTTGAATTCTGAGTTAGAATAGTAACGAAATAGCAAACATCTTCAAGTGAGGTGGAGCAAGGCCCGGAGGCATGATAGGTACGGTCGCGATGAGCGCTTGGATCGATTTGTACTCATCGAGCGCTGGGCTTGATCTCTTCGTTGACTCGCGGATCCGCGACCTCCTCGGATCGCGCGGGAACGCTAGGACCTGGAATGGGGAGGACTCTCGACACTCGTGGTGGTGCGGACGGTCGTGGTGAAGTGTGCGCGGCCGGCGTGAACTGGCACGGCTCTAATTATGAATAATACGCTTTCTAAAATTATGATTACACATGAAATGACTTATGCTATACTTGTGTGTTGCGTCCTGTTTGTACATAGAGTGCCGTATGCTTAAATACTAGAATTCGCTTGGTTATAGACATGAGCATAATACGAATATGTGTGCGTAACTGCGGGCGACCCTCGTGGTGCGTGAAATGGTCCTCGTGCGGAGGCTGTGGTTGGTGTCTGCTCCAACTGTCTGACGTATGCGCGTCGAGGCGCGATCGTGTGGTTCAACTCCTTGGTGCGAGGGACATACTGTGTTACCGTGTGTCGGTATGCTCGTCTCTGCATTTCTCTGCATCACAGTTGTATTCTGGAATTGAAATTAAATGTTTGATTTTTCTATTTACTGATTAGAACATCTTTCTGTTGGAATGTTCAAGAATTTTTCATATTCTTAATTACTGAAAACGTATTGCTTGGTTCGCTAGCTTAATATTTAAAATTTGCTGAGATATTCTTATCTAATTCTTGTAAATAATTTTTTATCTTAGCGAAGTGTGTATCCATTCTTGTAGTTTTGTAAAGAGTATTTTACTTTACTATTTAAAATGGAATATTAAGATTTGTTTACAATCTAATGGAATTTAATTACCTTTTGATTCAATTTCACAATGATAATCTTTCATAGTTCAACAATTTTGTGAGCTGTCCTGAGGAATCCGCAGCTCAGTACTTATAAAATGGGCGACACAAAGAACAGCCTAACCAAACGTAATCGAACCGATATTTCAATACTAATTTTATCATGTTTAACTTATCCTGCAAATTATTAAAATGCCCTTCGAAAAGTATTTATTGACAGTGAAGTAAACGGTAAACATTACACATTCCACCACTGTTTACAATACGCATGTCTCATTTACTATCAAAGCCGTAAGTATCATCGCCTTACTTTACTTTTTGTAACCTTCAATGGCTTCATGTTGCAGGTCGTTGAACTCGTTTTAAAATGCTCTATCATATTAGGGAAGAATGAACATACCAATTCATTTTAAAAAATGAAAGTAACCGGTCATAGGTTTGCAAACAACCTATGTTTGGCAAACAACGAGCAACGAACGACGCTCGTACCACGGCATTATTAATGCATCGCGATATAGCACACGGGCTACACGGCCGTGTCAATCATACTATCAGCTCACCATAGCTACGCGCGTGGTAGTGGCGCAGGCTGACATTTACTAATGGAGAAGCTATTTCCATAAAAATTATGAACGAATATGAAAAATGACTACACTAAGCAATTTATTTATTTTGATTCCAAAAGAGATACACCGGCACGAAACAAAGATATAAGAACTCGATTTTATTATATTCTATAAACTAGCTCGATACGTCGATTTTTTCCATAAAGTCATTAATTACTTTATTATAAAAATGTATACATTTACTTTATATATATTTTCTTCAATTTATTGTTACAAATTCATGTAATTGAAGGTTATATTAAATACGATGACAGCATGTTATTTAAGAAATTACACAAGGCGAAGTTAGGGACGCAACAGCATGAATTTTTATTTTCTTAGTAATATTTTTTTATAAATAATATTTTTAGTTTATGACGGGTTGAAAGAAATATGTACGACTCTCTCAATAACTATAAATATAGGAAAATGACTATGACACTTCTCAGAAGTGGCAATATAGTGCTGGTATGGTGTCGCCACCATCTTGCAGTTTGTTATCTGGGACGCTTTCTAGAGCATTATTCGGAATTGAATTTGAACACATAGCTACTTAATCGCGAATTTGTATGTACATAATTATACATGACTGCATAAAGGCAATTTCATACACTTTTATAATCAATGCGATATAAGAATATAAGACGAAGAACTATCCACTCGTATCAGGAGCAAAAACAGTGTTTAGTGTGCAAGGTTCGTTGCAAAATACAATTAAGCAGTTAATATATCAAGAGACAACACATAATATATTACTGAAAATATAATGATATGAATAGCAAGAAAAACATATTTATTTGTTAGATGTTTATAAATTCAAATTTAAAAGACCAAGTTACATTTAATATATTATTGTTTAACAAGATGATATAATGTTGTTTCAGATAGGCGTGGAGAACTAGCTGGTACTTCTGTCAATGTAATTTCATTTCTTCTGGATACAGTAAATATACATTTGCAATCTAAGCATGTTTCATTAGATCTGGTGTAATCTCCAAATTTTAAAAAGGGATGATGGCAGTAGTAGTTGGTTCAGCATCAGGTGATAAACATATGCAACAAGCAAAGCGACGTAAACGGATTTAAAATGTTCAAGATTATATAAATTAAACTATTACACTTTTTTAATCCATGTAGCGTTTCTGTCCTTTGTAACTTGCAAAGAGTCTTAAGAATATAACGCAATGTAAAGAAGTTTCGAAACAAAGAAGGCTGGTCTTAATCTCAGATAAAGGAACCTTGGATCTACTGGATATCGTGGTTAACGGCCTGCTGTGTCAAGGGACATGTCATTCAGTTTTAGTGTTCTAAACGAGAACAATTCAAATAAACCTGGAGTCAACACATCCGAAGAAAAATTCTTCCAGTGAAGAATGCTGTCTGCTGTGCAATAGCAGCTTTATATCCACTTGATATTCTACAGAAAATCTTATGCCATTTTTTTAACTATGAAACCTGTTATGTGGTATTTCAGCAACTGCTACAGAAATTTAAATACGTCAAAATTGCAGCACGCAGGTGTGTAAATATCACTTCGTGATCTCATTTCATTTTGGCAGTTATACTTGTATGTAAGCAACCATCCAGGCATAAAGCTTGATAATCTTTCAACTATAAGATAATTATGATACATTAGACTTTTTGCTGGAGTTGGTCTATTTTATCATTTTCGGAACTTGTGGAAATGTTGAATATGAATAACTACGTTCATTTTATTATAAATGTATGAGTAAAGTTCAATCTACATAAATAAATATTTTCATACGTAACTTATTTAATTTTTATCATTTAGCGTTACAAAATATATTACAAAAATATATAAAAATATATTTTACTTCAGTTTTTTTTAATATTTTAAATAATTTATATTATCGTATTAAGCTTTTACAAAAAGTAACAAAACTTTTATAAGTAGGAATAATTTTTCCTTAATTAGTTAATATGTCGGTTCTTTTTAAGAAAACGCTATTTAATTTTTCAAAGTAAGTTTCGACTTTAAATTGACCATTAATTTCACTAATTTTATTGCTTTTCGTAGATCACCGCTAATTTTCAACTTTCCCATTACGGCTTTGTCGATGCAAATTTTAATTCTCCGAAAAATATATAATATTATGTTATAAGTAAAATTATTTTGCATTTCTAATTGATTGAACGAAAAAAATATATTTTTTTC
Organism: Xylocopa sonorina; assembly: GCF_050948175.1. Classification (NCBI taxonomy): domain Eukaryota; kingdom Metazoa; phylum Arthropoda; class Insecta; order Hymenoptera; family Apidae; genus Xylocopa; species Xylocopa sonorina. The sequence goes on along the minus strand of NW_027490424.1, from coordinate 87,395 downwards.
ATGAGAAAGTATTGCGAGAAAATTTTGAAAATCCATTGTTAATGTTGTACCTAGTGGTTGACTAGGTTCTCCTCTCCCTGCCGCACATTTCCACCATTTTTAAGATCCAAGAATCGTGTAGCAGCTTCGTCACTATTAATGTTTACGAAATTTACATATTGTAAATTTCTGCAAAAGTGATATTAATTAAATCTTTAATTATGTTTGTTCGGGCAATTAATCAGACTGATCTATGATGTGCTGTAATGTACGAGATCTAATAAATTTTTTTTTAACATATAATTTTTTAATAATATAATATTTTAGCTTACAGTCTTGTTAACGAACTCGCTGTTTAAATTAGTTTGGATGACAATTAATATTTGCATGATCTTTTCCTCTGATTTATCTGTATAATTTGTTCGTTCTTTTCAATTGTCTTATTTAATAATCCAAATATATATCGGAAGGTATCAGGCAACAATTTATCTTATCAATAATATTTATATTCTGCAAAATAAATTGATTTGTTTACTAAAATATAAATTATACATGAATGTATTAATTCTAAACCTTCAGTTAATTATTCACACCTGGATTATACGCATAATGGGTAAAATCAGACATTCCTTCAGCTTTTTAATATTGCCTCATCGATTAAAGACTGATTAGTAATAAATTTACTGTCTTTGTAAAATAAAAGCGTACATTGCATCACCCATTATTTCCAGCTTCCCACTATAATTTTGTGATTCTGAACCAACAAACATCTCTATCGCAGCCATATGTATACCTGAAACAACGCGTGCGTAAGGCAATCTCAAAATGAGAGAATTATTTTTCTTAACAATGAAATTAGAAATATATATAATTTACTCCTGTCTTTGACAAGACTGCATTCACAGCAATACCATAATTTTCATATTCATCGGCCCTTTCAAGAGCACACATTAACATTCTAAACTTGGATATTATATAATCGACACAAGTTTGAAACCATATTCGTTTATGTTTTATAATTAGTGGTGGACTGATATTCATTATATGAGGATTTGCACCTTTCTTTAAATATGGTAAGCATACCTTTTACCTGAAAATAAGTATTGTGCCATATTAGTGAATTTTATTTCTACAACTAAAACCTGTTCCTCTAGAATTGATATTATTCACAAGATTATAATTTTTCATACCTATGGATTCCATGCCTGGTTAAAGTAACAGGGCTAGCATTATTAACACTTTCAGGACTGAGTTGTGTGGCAAATGGTTTTGTGAGAACCCATATGTGGCGTTCGTTATTGTGTGGATTAGTCGTTGGCCACAATATTTTCTTCTAATTAACTTTCACGTTGGATGGCTTGTATACAACAATTTTATTTAACAACAACAAGTCTTTACAATTAAGGTAAACTGAAGTAGAAGCTAAGAAATACAAATCTAGATTTGGCAAAGGCAAATTGTGATGTGTACTCTTTGATGGCGAAGAAATAAGTGAATAATTAATTTGAAAAGCGTAGAAATTTGAAAGACGTCGCAAACGAGAGTCTTTTTTTTATAGATGGCGTGCATTAATTTTGAAACAATTTCCTAACGAAAATGTACCCTCCGAGGAGCGGAAGTAGATGGCTGTGAATGTGTCTGCTTAGATGCGGAAGTCGGTAACGTCGGTAACGCCACAATTGTCAGGCCGGTGGAGCCATCTCTGTGAAAATTGCTCAACCTGTTCGCAATTCTGTTTCAGCATTGTTTGAAGAGATGGCGAAACGAGTCAATATATGCCTACGGATGGATGTTCCCATTAAGAATAACTTATAAGTTACCGATGGATGGTGCTGTTGGCGGTCGGTTACTCACATCCGACCGACGGCTGGTGCTACTTGTGCTTAATAATCTATAAATTATCGACGACTGATGTGACCATCAACCGATAAAGCATGTTTTCAGATACAGCTGGTGCAACCAATAGTAGGTAATTCAAAATTTATCAACAACTGGTGTTGCCTGCGGTCCGTAACTCACGATATAACGACAGTAGGTAATCCCCGCGGTAGATAACTTATGATATAATAACGGCTAGTATGCGAATAGTCTGGAATTCAAGATCAACGGATGGCATTGCCAGCGATCGGTAATACATCTCTTATGTGGCTTAATTTAATCTAACATCCTCTAAACTTAATTTAAACCTAGCTAACATCAGTTACACATAATCTGACTTAACCTGCCTTCACTCAATTCTAACCCAATCTAACACAATGTAACATTACCTTTCTTAAACATTAAGAAATCAAAACTACGCTTTCTTAAATCTAACACAACATAATATTATAATCGACGGGTTCAAACAGAGTGGGGCCGCATTGAATACAGTAGCGCCTTCGGTTAAATGAAAACGAACAGTCGGAGAAGAATAAAACATTACTAACAAATCGTATGGAAATCAGATATTTCGACGCGTGTCCAATATACATCTAACTAAACCGTAATTCGAAGAATACAGAGGATAAGTGGAAATATTCTCCAATATGTGACATATACAAATCAGCGGATGCAAGGGAGAACACTCGATCTCGGAGTAGCGAGACCGGGGCGCCATCATGAAGTAATCGTATAACGCTGGTTCCGGGATGGCGCAGGGAGGAAATGTGGAGGATAGAAAGCATAAAATAACAACAACATAACTAAAGAGGAAGAAAAAGAAAATCTGTGGAAACATTGCATTTATTAAGGGGAAATCCTACAAATATCAAACAACTGATTATATACCATACCGTCAAGCAAGGTACAACGAAATAGACCATATCGTGAGATAAAATAACAAAATCGAGAAACTTAAAAAGAAAATAATACTTCAGACTGAACGAATCACTGATTCTGGCAAGCTTAATGGAAACCACGACTACGAATCGGTTATAGTATAAGATAGATGCTGGTCGCGGTTTAAGTGGACCGGGGGGTCCCTCGCCCGCATCAGGGCAGGAAGTAGGATGCTGGAGGGCTTGCAGACCCCCACCCCCCTCCAACCATCACCGCCAGCGTGAGCGAGGCTGCTATGCATATGCTGCTGAAAGGTGCTGCTGGCTCGCGATTCGGAATCAGCCTCATCGAGTCCTCGCAGAAGATTAAAGGTTGGGCGGGCGGTTTGGAGCCCCCTGTCGATGACACAAAAGGATAGGAAAATAGAGAAGAATACGAAATGCGTATATAAAGAAGAAGAAGAAAGCCTCGGGTAGCACAGACATAAAAAGAGAAGCATTAGGAGCCGAAGTAAGGGAACCAAAAAGAAGAGCAGGATAATGGAAAAGCTACTGATAAGAATAACGTCCTCACTTTCAAATAGAAGAGTAGGCAGCCACATATCAGACGTAATGATAGATATTATGAGCGAGAATACGACGAAGGTAATGACATATTAGAAAACGTTAATGGGAGACATGAGGCATATAAAAAGAACTGGGATCGAACACTTGATGGAACTAGTGGCGAACGGTACAGAGAAAAATGAAGCAATTAAAGGAGCAGTAAGCATTCGAGGACAAACAATGGGATGAGGAAAAGCAGGAGAAATGACAGAAATACGAAAAGATGACGCAAGAAAATCGAGAGCGGGAGATATAATCCTGGAATTTAACAAGAAAAAAGGTGTAGAAAACATAATAAAGGAGATAAAAGGAACTCTAACAAAATAATTCGAAGAGAAACGTACGAGTGCGAGTATAATGCTCCAACTAAGGGACATATACCCGTTAGGTGACCAGAGAAGGAATGAATGATTACATAAAACGAACACTAAAAATAATCGAAGGAAAGGAGAGCGGTATAAACGTCAAGTTGTTGAAACAAATGTGGAGAGGCTACCGAGTCGCGTTAGTTGAATTTGGACAGGAATACAGTAAAAAGCTGGAGAAGGTCCAACGACTCAGAATAGCATTAACACCTTGTCTCTGCAAAGTGCTACCGACAATAGAGAGATGCTTCAAATGTCATAAACTGGGACATATCGGCAGATATTGCGAAGAAGTCAAAGATAATAAGGGAATCTGCAGAAGATGCGGATCTGAGATTTATACGATGATCGGTTGCATCGCGAATAAACCGAAGTGTATCATGTGCAGCAAGGCAGGAAAAAGGAATCCGTACATTAGACACGTTATCGGACTTTTAATGGTCCGGCCTACAGAAAGGCGTTGATAGAAAAGAACGGGAAACGAATATGGAATTGAAAGTCCTACAAATCTATCTGAACCTATTCCGAATCTCGTAAAATATCATGCAGCAAATGCGAATGATTCAAGAGACAGACGTGGTAATAATATCGAAAGCACACAAGTTGGAAGAATACTGACTGCAAAAGGAGAACCGTGACGCTGCGACATGGATAACCGGTATTAATCGAAAATGTTTCACATATGGCACCACATATTCCTCGACCGGAATCGTTCATGCAATGGTCGAAGGAACAAAAGCTATAAGCTGCTACTTCTCACTGAACAGGAACAGAAAGAAATCGAAGAATATATAAATCAAGCTGGGGTTAACATAGAAAAGGGAGAGAAAGCAAACAGAATACTAATCGCGGGTGACCTGAACGAAAAATCAGTAATCTTGAGTAGTAAGGAGAACAACCATAGAGAGGAAAAGATCATCAAAATGGCTCCAAGAAACGATCTAATCGCGACCAATCCGAAAGAAGACTATACATACTTTAAGAACCGAAACAAATAAAAAATAGACATAATGTTGACAGGAAGTTGCATATACGCTAAGTTGAGTACAGCAGAAGTGTTTCAGATATTTTTAGCGTCGGACCATCAGTACGTACTACATACCTTCTAAAGTACGAATTACAGGAATAACAAAGAGGGATTTGCATACCTCGATGGAAAGAAAGCGAACTGTGACGATGCAAATAAATGATCGACTTATATAATATATAGATATTTATTTTTATTTAGAGGGGATGGTCTATTTTTAAGTAACTAAAATATATTATAAGTGTAATTATATAAACCAATTTCAAATATTTAATTAAAACATCATGAAATAATATGAAATTAGATACGATTTTAGATGTAATGGAGTATCTTAAGGAGATATTGTATTTAGAATTAACTAATATATCCAGCGAATGGGCGATTAACGGATCGTTGCGAGGAGCATGCGGTGCAGCGAGTGGGGACTCGCGTCTCATGGTGGTACCAGCGGCGCGTCTTTCGTGTTTAACTTATGAAATATTATAATGATGTAAGTATAGCATGAACTTACAATTACGCGTGTGTTGTTCGTGTCTTGGATTCTTAATGTGTATAACTTGGATTTATGGATTCTTATATGCAGCAGTACATTAGTCCGGATATAGTATATATATGTATGTAAGGATCTTAAAAGTAGAATACAGGTTCTGGTAAAGTCGGATCCCTGAATTGGAAGAATCCCCATTGCGGTGATGGGCTGCAACTGCGCACTTTAGCAGGACGAAATCACTGGTGCGAGGTAGACAAGGGTATTCGTCTTTGGTCCGAACGAGGCAGATATACTCGACAGTGGGAGCCAGACAGTAGTGCTCGCCGGTGGGACTGAAACAACGATGCCTGGTGTCATTTACTGTTAATCCTATACCATAATCCTATACCTCGCCCGAGCGGGCATATGCCAATAGGTTTGCCCTCTACGAACTAGTTCTTCTATGTCACTGAAAGGGGCGATGGAAAAATCCAGATGTACCGCGGCGCCTATCCAGCGGGTCAGTCCTTTAGCTACTCCGTCGGGGGGGACGAATTCCAACCGCTGGAGTACCCACGGAGAACCTCGGGGAGGCGAACTCAATACGTGTACGCGAACACGCTCACTCTATCCCTTTTTGAATTAGGATGGATTAGTTTGGTCAAATTTTTGATGTTCCAGACTACCAGCCTCAGTCTTATTCAATTTTGCTCTACGAAAGTGTCTCAGACTAGCTTGGGCAAATTAATAATGCACCAAACCTCCGAGTCCCAGTTTAATTCGATAGCCCCGTTCCAGAGCCCCGTTAGCCATCGGGCAAGCCTGACGCCTACGTTCCATCACGAGGAGGTTGGGATGGGTACTTTCTGGACACCCAGGTTCTGGAACGCATGTCTGGTGTGAGTTATTGTCTGCCCTACACCAGAACGGTGGTCGGACGTGGTTCCTCACCCATACGGGTATACCCAGACGGATCTACCCATCTACCAACCAGTTACACCCACGTCACTGAAAGGGGCGATGGAAAAATCCAGATGTGCCGGGGCGCCTTTCCCACCGGGCGAGTCCTTCAGCTACTCCGTCGGAGAGGACGAATCCTAACCGCCGGAGTACCCACGGGGAACCTCGGGGAGGCGAACTCGCTACGTGTACGCGAACACGCTCACTCTGACCCTTTTTGAATTATTAAGCATCAGTTTGGCCAAATTTATAGATGCTCCAGACTGCCTGCTCAGTCATTCATGTTTGCTCTACGAAAGTGTCTCGGACTAGCTTGGGCAAATCGATAATGCACCAAACCTCCGAGTCCCAGTTTTATTCGATGAACCCCAGAGCCCCGTTAGCCACCGGGCAAGCCCGGCGCCCAGGTTCCACCACGAGGAGGTGGGGATGGGTACTTCCTGGACACCCAGGTTCTGGAACCCGCATGTCTGGTGTGAACGAGCCATGTACACCGGTCGGTTCGAGTGACATAGCGGTACTTGGTGCGTGTAAGCGCGTGCAGGTGTGCGCGCGCGAACGCTGCCGGTTGCCGGTGCTGTAGGCGAGCGCGGCAGATTGCCTGAGTCCAGGGGTTGATGATCGAAGTGCGAGAAGGCTCATGTGTGGAATGGGTGGCAGGCGCTACGCACGACGTTACTTGAATTTGTTGCATGAATTTGTAGAACTCACATTCCTTTCAAGAGCAGAAGCAGATAAGCAGAATGCAATGCAGAGAACATTACAAATAACTTACATTGAAACGTTAAAATGAGATGGGCTATCGGGTTGTATGAAGCATTAGAACTCTCATGCATTGGCACGTAGACACTATAAACCGCCATTACATTGCATGCAACCGTAGGATTCATAGAATTCATAAGTATGGAAGAAATAGAGTTCTAACGTTTCATGTATCGCAATGACACATTTTATTCCAACGTTTCAAAGCAAGTAAGATTGCAATGTCCAATGCAATGCAATATGCTCGTCTGCTAGTCCTCTTCAGAAGAATCAGATTACGAGGAAAATGACAAAGGAAGTTACTACATACTGTAAAATGTACAAATCGCAGTCACATCTTTGTTTAAAATGTTTTAATAAACTTCATTAAATATTAGTATAAATTTGTTAATTGTCATTAATAATTTAACCCTTTACAATGCCAGTCTGATGCACCGATGTCGACCAAACAAGAAGTTCGCTGTCAGTCCCTAGAATCCACGTTATCCAAACGAAAAGTCGATTGTCAGTCCCTGGGGACTGACGCCGCTTGAACGGAAAGTTCACTGTTAGTTCCTGGGGACTGACGTAGCACTCAACGTGTTAAGCCCGGTAAAAATATTGTAATCGACGAAATCATGGTTCCATGACGAGGACGCTACAGTTTTTGTCAATATATCCCAGGAAAGCGGCATATACATGGTATAAAACATTGTAAACTGTGCCTTCCGGAAGGATACGCACATAATATTCTTATTTATGCCGGAAATAATGCAACCAGAATAGCGAAAGCACATGCGCATGCTGTAGTTATGACGTTGGAGGGTGAATTATTATTTGAAAGCCGCATATTACAGGAAAATAGTTTATATATTTGTGTCCCTTTGGCCGAGAAACTTCTGCGAAAAGTAACATTTATTTATGGTACAGTAAAAGTTAATACACAATTTCTTCCGCTGTAGGCTAAACGGAAATTGCAACGGGGTAGCTTCATGTATTTTCAAAATCGGAGCGGCTTTAAGTTTTTAAAGTGGACGTATAAGAAGCCGGTATGCATGCTAGCCACTTCTGAAAACCGCAAATGTGTTATTGTCCAGTGTAGAAATAATAAGTTAAAGCCGGATACAATGTTCCTTTATAACAATGCTAAGAAGTGATTTGACCATCCGACCAGATGTCTTCTTATCACAGTTGATTACGCAGAACAGTAAAGTGGTATAGGAAAATAGATATCGAATTAGTATGCGGGACTTCTCTCGTCAATGTCTATTATATGCATAGAAAATGGAGTACCAAAGGTATGAAAATATTAAACTTCCGCGAAAAAATTATTGATTATCTCCTCAGTACAGTGGATCATCACGGTGAACAAACGTCATCTGAAACTAAAGCAGTGCCCAAGAAGCGTACACATTTTCTGCGGTCATTCCAAGGACGCGCGAGAAAAACTAGACGTGTAAAGAATGTTATAAACGTATGTCTAGAATAAATGGTAAACAGTATGCCGCGAGTAAGGCGATAAACGTAAAAATCTGTTGTAACTGATGTAAGGGCCAACCGGAACTCTACCCAACATGATTTCAAAAATTAAATAATTAAGTTAGGTTTATAATATTAGTTTGTTATGTTTTAAATATAGAATGTCTGTTTATTATGCTGAGAATTGAAAAATAAACCTATTTTGTACTATCTACTTTGTGAAATATAAGTTCGACCCATCGTGATGCACGCCGGCCCACGAAATAGACGCGTGTGACCCACCGGAGATGCACACTGCCTTACGGAACAGACACGTGTGACTCACACGTGATGCACGCCGGCGTCAACGTGCTAAACGTAGAAATTAAATGTGCCATCGCATTGCGTGGAGCATTAGATCACTACAGCTTTGGCAAGCAGACAATACGAAACCCCAGCCCCGTGCAAGCAACAGTCGAATTTCCATTCGTTTGAAGTGTAGAGGTAGGTAAGGATAATGCGATACAGAGAACATTACAACATTCTTGCTTTCGAACGTTGAAATGAGACAGCCCACCACACAGCATGTAGCATTAGAACTCTATTGCTTATACATGTAGACACCATGAAACGGCATCCCGATGCATTTATCTGTAGAATTCGCATTCTTCTGAAATGTAGAAACAGATCAACAAAATGCAAAGCGTACAAAGTTACAGCTAACTTACTATGAATCGTTGAAATGATTTGCGCTATCGCATTGCATAAAGCATTAGAACTCTATTGCATTGACACGAAGACACAATCATGAATCGTACAGTCGCTTGTAACTACATTACGATTCACATTCATTTGACGCATAGAAGCTTATATGGATAATAAGATATATAGAACATTACACACATACTTTCGAACGTTGAAAAGAGATGAGCCAACACCATACATATAGCACTAGAACTGCATTGCTTTGACACGCCGAAGCTATGAAGCAGCTTCCCGTTACATGGAACTGTAGAAGTCATATTCTTTTGAAGTGTATAAACAGATAGGTATTAGAAGAAGCATTGAGAGTTACAGGTAACATACATTGAAATTTTGAAATGCGACGAACGCTCGTGATGCACATAAGATTTTGAACTCCATTGCTTTTACAGGTAGACAATATGAAGCACTAACCAGTGGCAAGGAAATTTGGAATTGCTATTATTTTTAAGTGTAAAAGCTGATAAGTATAATGCGATGTAGAGATCCTTAAAACTTACTTAGTTTGAATCGCTGAAATGAGTCGCGCCATTGAGACACATGGAGCATTTAGATCTCAATAGCTTTAACATGAAGACACAATGTAGCGAGATCCCATAGCAAGGAACTGTAGAGTTCACATTCTTTTCAAGTGTACAAACAGACAAGAATAATGCTACGCACAAAAGATTACAGTCTCGTTGGATTGAACCATTGAAATGAAAAGCGCCATCAGATTGCATGGATCATCAGGCATCAATTACTTTGACACGCAGGCAATACGAACCGCCATCCCGTTGCTTGGAACTGAAGAATTCACATTCTTATGATGCGCTGAATCAGATAAACATAATGCTAATCATATAAATTAATAGCTTACTAACTTTGAAACGTTGAATTGAAATGCGCCATTGCATTACTTGGAGCAGTAGATCTCTATTGCAATGAGACACAGATATTATGAAGCGCCATCTGGTTGCAGCGAACTGCAAATTCATATTCTTCTGAATCGTACAAAGCGATAAGTTTCAGAGTATGAAAGCTGTACCGTTCTGTGCATCGCATTATACTTATCTGTTTCTGCACTTCAAAAGAATGTGAATTCTACAATTCCTTGAAACGAAATGGCGCTTTATAGTGTTTACGTGTCAGAGCAAGAGAGTTCCGATGCTCCATGCAATGCGTTGGCGCAACGCATTTCAACGTTTCAATGTAAGCAAGCTGTAATCCCCTATGCATAGCATTATGCTTAACTGCTTCTAGTCATCAAATGAATGTGAATTATACAGCTTCATGCAACGGGATGGCGCTTCGTATTGTCTACGTGTCAAAGCAGTATAGTGCTAGTTTTACATGCAATGCGATGGTATTTCTCATTTCAACGTTTTAAAGTGAGAAAGCTATAGCCTTCAATGCATAGCATTATGCTTATCTGCTGGAGCTCTTCAAAAGAATGAGAAATATACAATTCAAGATGGCGCTCCATATTATCTGCATGCCAATGAAATATACTTCTACTGCTCCATTCAACGCAATGTTGCGTCTCATTACAAAGTTTCATGGTAGGATGTAATTTCAATGCAACGCGTTATGTCTATCTGCTTCTAAACGTGAACAGAATGTGAATCCTAAACTGACCTTTAACGGAATAGCGTTTCTAGATGTCTACGTGTCGAAGCAATAGAGTTTAAATGCTTCATTCAACGCGATCTCGCATCTCACTTCGATGTTTCATAATAAGGTGTAATACTCAATGCATAGCGTTATGTTTATCTGCCACTACACTTCAAGAAAATGTGAATCCTACACTTCCTGGCAACGCGATAGCATTTCTAGATGTCTACTTGTCGAAGAAATGGAGTTCCAATACTTCATTCAACGCAATGTCGCATCTCATTTCAGTGATTCATGACAAGTTGTAATATTCAATGCAACGCATTATGTTTATCTGCTTTCAGACTTCAAAAGATTGTGGATCATAAACTGATTTGCAAAGGTATGGCATTTCTAGACGTCTACGTGTGGAAGCAATGGATTTCTAATACTTCATTCAAAGCGGTGTCGCAGCTCATTCCAATGTGTCATGATATGATGTAATATTCAGTGCAACGCGATATGTTTATTAGCTTCTACACTTCAAAAGAATGTGAATACATACTACATTACAATGTGTGTAATTTATACGGACTCGTGTATCTACATAGCGCTTATTGTGTCAAGTTGACACTTAGAAGCACTATACAGTTACATTGGTCTGTACAAATTACGTGCCTTATAACGTACAACCAAAATAAGCATATTTGCTTCGTATAAAACCTTTAAAATTACTTACCTTGTAACGTAAATCTAAGAAGAGTCATCGCGTTGCACGTAGCTTTGGAATTCAATTGCTTTGATAAGATGCCACTTAGAAACAATGTCCTGTTACATGGATCTGTAGAAATTGCATACTTTGTAACGTGAATCACAGTGTGCATAATTAAGTTGTATACAAACTAACAACTCATTTCCTTCAAACGCAGGACTGAGAAGCACCATTGCGTTGCATAAAATTTTGGAATTCAATTGCTTTGACATGTTCAAAAGAATGTACATTTTACAGTTCCATGCATTGGGATGACGCATCTCATATCAGCATTTCAAAGTAAGTAAGGTCCTAGCAACAGGATAACGCATATCATTTCATCGTTTCAAAGTATGTAGGTTGTAATGTTCTACTCATCACATTATTATGATCTGCTTCTAAGCTTGAAAAAAATGTTAATCCTACGTTTGCTTGCAACAAGATGGCGCTCCATTGTCTCTACATGTAAAAGCAATGGTTTTCTGATGCTACATGCAATGCGAAGGCGCACATCATTTCAACGTTTCAAAGTAAGTAAGCTGTAATGATCTACGCATAGCATTATGCTTATCTTCTTCCACATTTCTAAAGAATCTGAAATCTACAGTTCAATTCAACGAGATGGCGCTTAACAGTGTCTGCGTGGCAATACAGTTGAATCCTTCTGGTACATGCAATACGAAGTCACATCTCATTCTAACGCTTCAAATTAGATAAGCTGTAATCTTCTATACAAAGCATAATGTTTATCCTCTTCTACATTTCAAAAGTATGTGAATTCTACAGTACTATGCAACGAAATGTCTCCTCTGCAGTATATGCGTCAAAGCAGTAAAATTCTAATGCTCCGTGCAATGCGATGGCTCATTTCATTTCAATGTTTCCACGTAAGGATACTGTAATCATCAATGCACTGCATTTTGCTTATCTGCTTCAACTCTACAAAAAATGTGAATTATACGGTTCCATGCAGCAGGATAGTGTTTCATAGTGTCTGCGTGTCAAAACAAATTCCCAACGTTCAACGCAATGCGATGGCGCATACTATTTTAACATCTCAAAGTAAGTGAGCTGTAACCTTCTGTGCACAGCACTATACTTACCCGCAAGGAACTGTAAAATTCACATTCGTTTGAAGTGAATGAGCAGATGAGCATAATGATATGCTTAGAAGATTACAGGTTACTTACTCTGAAACGTTGAAATGAGATGTATTATTGCGTTGCGCGGAGCATTAGAACTTCATGGTTTTCACACGCAGATACTGTGAAGCACCATCCCGTTCCAAGGAACTGCAGAGTTTACATTCCTTTAAAGAAGTAAAAGAGATCTAATGCTTCTTGAAACGCGATATTGCATCTCATTTTTATGTTCCATGATAAGATATAATATTCATTGCGAAGTGTAATGTATAACTCGACTACACTTCAAAAGAATGTAAATGCGACACTTCCTTGCTAGGAAATAGCGTCTCCAGATATCTACGTATCGTAGCAATAAAGTACTAATGCTTCTTAAAGCGCGATATCGCGTCTCATTTCAATGTTTCATGATAAGATATAATATTCATTGCGAAGTTTCATTTATACCTCGCATATACCTCAAATGAATGTAAATGCGACACTTCCTTGCTAGGAAATAGCGTTTGCAGATCTCTACGCATCGAAGCAATAGAGTTCTAATGCTTCTTAGAACGGGATATCGCATCTCGTTTCTATGTCTCATGATAAGATATCATATTCATTGCGAAGTGTCATGTATACCTCGTATCCACTTCAAAAGAATGTAAATGCCACACTTGTTTGGTAGGAAATGAGTTTCCAAATATCTACAAATCGAAGTAATATAGTTCTAACGCTTCTTAGAACGGGATATCGCATCTCATTTCTATGTTTCATGATATGATATATTATACATTGCGAAGTGTTATGTATGCCTCGACTACACTTCAAAAGAATGTAAATGCCACACTTCCTTGCTAGGAAATGCGTTTCCAGATGTCTACGTATCGAAGCAATATAGTTGTAATACTTCTTAAAATGCGATGTCGCACCTCATTTCTATGTTTCATGATAAGATATAATATTCATTGCGAAGTGTAATGATTACCACGTCTACACTTCAAAAGAATGTAAATGCCACTCTTCTTTGCTATGAAATAGCGTTTCCAGATGTCTACGTATCGAAGCTCTAGTGTTGTAATGCTTCTTAAAACGCGATATCGCAGCTCTTTTCTATGTTTGATGGTAAGATATAATATTCATTACGAAGTGTTATGTATACCTCTTCTACACTTCAAAAGAATGTAAATGCCACACTTCCTTGCGACGGACTATCGTTTCTAGATCTGAAGGTTTAGAAGCAATAGAGTTCTAATGCTTCGTAAAACGCAGCTGCGCATCTTACTTCTATATTTCATGATAAGATGTAATATTCATAGCATCGCATTATGCTTATATGCTTCTGTGCTTTGTAATGCTCTGGGATGTGAGAAGGTCCTCAACCATCCTTAACCCCCTAAAGAGAAGTCAAAAGTCCAGCGGCCCTGCAGGTGGGCCATGGGAGCGCGGCGCACGAGGCGCTATGCAATTTAAATGATCACGATGATCCCCTCAGGGACACCCAGCGAATTCAAGGAACCTGAAGAAGAGAACGTGAGTGCTTATTCGCTAAAGCGTCCCATTTCTTGTGTCGCATATTGTATATTGTATCGCTTATATCGTGAAGCGAGTTATGATACGCGGTAATTCGGGGTGTGTTGCGTAGTTTCCCGTAGCCCTTGTTAGTTAAACCCAGGTCGAGACCATAAATAAACATGCCGCGACTTCAGTATCGCGCGACCTGAGTGTGTACTTGGGTAGGCGTAGTCGAGAGGAGGAGCATTTCGATGTTTCAAGGGTTGTTCCGCCCCAGGGTTCCCAGGGTCGTGTAGTCTATCGCTTTGCTACTTTCTGAGCATCTGGTGACCAGGAAAAGTTGTACGTGAGCGGATACCTTGGAACGATAGATCGCTTTAGATTAAAGTTCGTTTTACACCTTAAAGCATTTAGATAATTATCCCCTTCGAGCTTCCCTGACTTACTATATATAGGTTTCCGTCACAACTAATAGGAACCATCACTTTACATAGATATATAGAACACACATAGTCTTAAGCGTAGAACTGAGAATTTGAGAACTTACTTTGAAACATTAGTAGTGAGGAATTCCATCGGATTTCATAGAAATTCAGAACTTACTTGCTATGAAACATAGGCAGATAAGGGCCATCGCGTTGCTTAGAACTTTAGAACTTGCTTACTTCAACAAAGATTTCTATTGGCTTCGTCCGTTCTTTTAGAAGAGTTTTTGATAAACCACATACTTTTCACGCTTCTGATATCTTTGAAAGTTCGCGAGATGTAATCATTTAAGTTTTAAAATGATTACTTAGTGTGGATTATTATTTAGTAACTCGCTCATAAACGAGTCTGCATAGGATTTAATCCATAAGTTTTTAAGCCTGGAATTTATGCAGTTATTTGTTATTCACTTATTGCTCAAACGACAAAGATTCTGACCACTTCAAAATGGTTGACTTTCATCAATTTTCTTAAAAATTGAAATACTGCCCAACTGCTTGCATTAAAGACTGTAATTAAAGCTTTCAAAACATTTTACCTCTTATAGATGAATTCTGGAATTGAAATTGAATATTTAACTTTTCTAACTCCTGTTTAGACATCTTTCTATTGGAATGTTCAAGTATTTTTCATATTCGTAATTATTAAAAATGTTTTACTTGATTCTTTAATTTAATATTTGGAATTTTCTGAGAAACATTTTTTATCGCAATGAACTATATAATTGCAATTATAATTCTTTATGAAATAATAATAACAGAAAGGTATGTATCCATTCTTGTGGTTTTGTAAAGAGTATCTAATCTTACTATCTAAAATGAAACATTGAGATCTGTTTACTATTTAATGGAATTTAATTACCTTTTGATTCAAATTCACAATGATAATCTTCCATAGTTCAACAATTTTGTGAGCTGTTCTCAGAAATCCGCAGCTTAGTACTTATAAAATGAACGACACAAAGGACAGCCTAACCAAACGTATTCGAACCGATTTTTCAATACTAATCTTATCATGTTTAACTTATGCTGCAAACTATTGGAATGCCCTTCGAAAAGTGTTTATTCACAGTGAAGTAAACGGTAAGTATTACGCCTTCCACCACTGTTTATAATACGTATGTTTTAATTACTATCAAATCCGTGAGTATTATCGCCTTTCTTTACTTTTTGTAACCTTCAATGCCTTCATGTTACAGATCGTTAAACTTGCTTTAAAATGCTCTATCGTATTACGGAAGAATGGACATACCAATTCATTTTAAAAAATGAAGGTAACCTTCATATGTCCAACATAACTCCACTTACAAAAAAACTATTTTTATCAACGGATGGGCCCTTTGTACTATGCAATTTTATATTGGCAAAAACTTCTATGAAACTTACAGTTTCGTGGATATCTGAGGTGCTAATTATTACTGCCCCAACCTGTATATTGTTATGGATGTGTCCAACAAGGCAACGATGAACAGAGTTAAATTTAATATTATGATGTTTATTATTTTACTTATAATATATTTGTTTTTCTGAAATTTTGCCAAAAAACAATGTTCACGATGTCGACAGATGAATATATTTGCCTTAGAATTACAAGAGCCAACAATTTCGAAAGTAGAATATTTCTTTACTTCGCTAACCGAATCATTGCAAACGTTAAGTAAAGTGCGTGCCTTTCAAAACAGTCAGATGCAAATTACGATACAACGTTTCCAAGAAATGGTACGTGCCACTGTTTTTTAATTTCCGTTTATTTAATCAAAGGAAATTTAATTGAAATATCCGCAAAATTTGAGGACAAAAAGTTATTGTAATTTTACGCAACATATATGATGATGATAAAGGATAAGTATACGGAACTGAAAATGGAAAGTAGCGAGCAGAAAACGAAACTGATGGAGCTACAAAGTAGATTGATACATCCGTCAAATGATGATTCTAGGTTAATAAAATCTGTTAATCAAAGAACTATTGCAAAAATCAAGTATAATCAATATTACTTCTGCTCAAAGGCTATAATAGAATTGGACCGAAATGGGTACAAAACAGGCAATTATATCTATACGTTCTATTCTATGCAAAGGCAAATATTTCGAAGAGAAAAGATCTGTTACTTACAAATTACTTATGTTCCTAGATATCTCACTAATTCAGGCTTCTTGTCTTGCAGAACTAATCATTCATTTAACATGTAAAGGGGTCGAAGAATAGTAAAAGATTTTTATATTTCATAGCCTCACTCGATACGTCGATTGGATCACGTAAAATATCGGACATTAATTGCATCTACATCTTCAGACCTTAAATATATAATTGCAACAACATATTTAATATCGTTTTAATAACATTTTTCTAATTGTTTATATCTATGTCTAATAAATATATATTAATCGAATAAGTTGCTTTACCAAAGAATAAAAGTCTCTGAGGCTTACAAATCGGAGCATTACATAACAAACGTGCATCACATATATAATATTACATGTAAGAAAAGATGAAGACCAAAAAGATCGTACATAAGTTGAATCCACAATGCGGTCATAGAGATACAGAAACGGCAAAAATTGCAAACAATAATTTAAAAAATTCAAAACGTGGGGAGTGAAAGTCCATCTCCTTGACGATGATAAGAAACAAGTCTGCCTCATGCACTACAATATCCCAAACAGCCAGCGATTGGCACGCCAATGACAACGGATGGAACGAATTCCGTGACAGAACTGTGCTAACAAAGTGCTCCTACTCAGCTTTCGAAATGGCATACTGTTAGTACTGGGGCGGCATTCGTATCACGGCACTATTAAAGCACCGAGATATAACACACGGGCTACACGGCCGTGACAATGACACTATCAGCTCACCATAGCTACACGCGTGGTTGTGGCGTAGGCTGACATTTACTAATGGGGAAGCTGTTTCCATAAAAATTATAAGCAAATATGAAAAATGACTAAACTGTGCAATTTATTTATTTTGATTCCAATATAGATACACCGGCACAAAACAAAGATATAAGAACTCGATTTTATTATTTTCTATAAACTAGCTCGATAGGGCGATTTTTTCCATAAAGTCGATAATTACTTTGTCATAAAAATATACACACTTATTTTATATATATTTTCTTCAATTTATTGTTACAAATTCATGCAATTGAGGGTTACATTAAATACGATGACAGCACAAGGCGAAGTTAGGGACGCAACAGCATGAATTTTTATTTTATAAGTAATATTTTTTTTATAAATAATATTTTTAGTCTATGATGGATTGAAAGAAATATATACGACTCGCTCAATAACTATAAATATAGGAAAACGACCATCAAAATGTCTATCAATACTCATATGCTGAACATCTACTGACATCTAACGGTTCTAATTTGTATGAAAGCACAGGTTCCCCATTGCCAAATGTGATCCTGCGTCATTGCTGAGGAAATTCATGAATGGAGCGATAATACGCGTGTCACCATGGTGCTGGTTCTGCGCGATTCGCTTGTCAAGAACGCGCTGGTAACACGTTCAGGCATTTTAGTCAACGAATCTGGTCACAGATGACTACGAATCAGTTGACACTCCTCGGAAGTGGCAATATAGTGCCGGCATGGTGTCGCTACCATCTTGCCGTTTGTCGTCTGGGATGCTTTTTAGTGCATTATTCGGAATTGAATTTGAACACATAGCTACTTAATCGCTAATTTGTATGTACTGTGACGTGGTGAAGTCACAAGGCTCGCTCACCCCCCCCCCCTGCTTCGGTTAGACTAGCTCACAGATCACCACCCATGCGAGAAGATCGACACGGACCATCGCGATAGCTGTATTTGCGAGGAGCGTGAAATACACGATGGTACAACCTCGCCCCCCCCCCCCCCCCCTCCCTCCCGACCACCGTTCGTTTCTCTCTCTACGTTCTACGGATTAGACTGGCGAGCTGATGGAAGAAGCGACCCATAAGACGCCTCCTCGGCGGATAACAAGACAGCAGGTTCGCGGAAGGGCTGTGCACCGAGGTAGCGTGACGTGCTCGACGGAGGAGGAGTCGGGAAGTGAGCAAGAGGAGACCCCGAAGCCCGAAGGATAGGATCCAGAGCTCTGCAACAATAAGACCGCTGCCATAGTCCATGGAGACAAACAGGATGGTTCTCGGGTGTGAGAAGGACCTTTACCCCTGCCCATTAGAACTCTATTGCTTCGATACGTAGACATCTGGAAACGCTATTCCCTAGCAAGGAAGTGTTGCATTTACATTCTTTTGACGTGTAGACGAGAATACATGACTCTTCACAATGAATATTATATCTTATCATGAAACATACAAGTGAGATGCGATATCGCGTTTTAAGAAGCATTAGAACCCTATTCCCTCGATGCGCAGATATCTGCAAACGCTATTTCCTTGCATGGAAGTGTCGCATTTACATTCTCTTGAAGTGAATTCGAGGTATACATGTCACTTCGGAATGAATATTATAACTTATCACGAAACATAGAAATGAGATGCGACATCGCGATCTAAGAAGCATTAGAACTCTATTGCTAGGATACGTAGGGATCTGCAAACGCTATTTCCTAGCAAGGAAGATTCGCATTTAAATTCTTTTGAAGTCAATACGAGGTATACATTGCACTTCGCAAAGAACATTATATCTTATCGTGAAACCTAGGAGTGAAATGCGATATCGCGTTTTAAGAAGCATTAGAACTCTATTGCCTCGACGCGTAGAGATCGGCAGACGCTATTTCCTAGCATGGAAGTGTCACATTTACATTCGCTTGGAGTGAATAGGAGGTATACATGACACTTCGCAATGAATATTATATCTTATCACGAAACATAGAAATGAAATGCGACATCTCGTTTTAAGAAGCATTAGGACTCTATTGCTACGATACGTAGACATGTGCGAACGCTATTTCCTAGGATGGAAGCGTCGCATTTGCATTCTTTTGAAGTGAATACGAGGTATACATGACACTTCGCAATGAACATTATATCTTATCATGAAACATAAAAGTGAAATGCGATATCGCGTCTTAAGAAGCATTAGAACCATACTGCCTCGATACGGAGATATCTGCAAACGCTATTTCCTAGCATGGAAGTTTCGCACTTACATTCTTTTGAAGTGAATACGAGGTATACATGACACTTCGCAATGAATATTATATCTTATCACGAAACATATAAATGAAATGCGATATCGCGAAATAAGTAGCATTAGAACTCTATTGCTACGATACGTAGCGTAGACATCTGCAAACGCTATTTCCTAGCAAGGAATAGTCGCATTTACATTCTTTTGAAGTGAATACGAGGTATACATGACTCTTCACAATGAATATTATATCTTATCATGAAACATACAAGTGAGATGCGATATCGCGTATTAAGAAGCATTAGAACCATACCGCCTCGATGCGGAGATATCTGCAAACGCTATTTCCTAGCATGGAATTGTCGCACTTACATTCTTTTGAAGTGAATTCGAGGTATACATGACACTTCGGATTGAATATTATAACTTATCACGAGACATAGAAATGAGATGCGATATCGCGATATAAGAAGCATTAGAACTCTATTGCTACGATACGTAGCCATCTGCAAACGCTATTTCCTAGCAAGGAATAGTCGCATTTACATTCTTTTGAAGTGAATACGAGGTATACATGACACTTCGCAATGAATATTATATCCTATCATGAAGCATAGAAATGAGATGCGATATCGCGCTTTGAGAAGCATTAGAACTCCATTGCTACGATACGTAGACATCTGCAAACGCTATTTCCTAGCTAGCAATAGTCGCATTTACATTCTTTCGAAGTGAATACGAGGTATACATGACACTTCGCAATGAATATTATATCTTATCATGAAACATAAGAGTGAGATGCGACATCGCGTTTTGAGAAGCATTAGAACTCTATTGCCTCGACGTGTATACATCTGCCGACGCTATTTCCTAGCATGGAAGTGTCGCACTTACATTCTTTTGAAGTGAATACGAGGTATACATAACACTTCGCAATGAATATTATATCTTATCACGAAACATATAAATGAGATGCGATATCGCGATTTAAGTAGCACTAGAACGCTATTGCTACGATACGTAGACATCTGCTAACGCTATTTGCTAGCAAGCAATAGTTGCATTTACATTCTTTTGAAGTGAATACGAGGTATACATGACACATCGCAATGAATATTATGTCTTATCATGAAGCATAGAAATGAGATGCGATATCGCGTTTTGAGTAGCATTAGAACCCTATTGCCTCGATGCGGAGATATCTGTCAACGCTATTTCCTAGCAAGGATGTGTCGCAATTACTTTCATTTGACGTGAATTCGAGGTATACATAACTCTCCACAATGAATATTATATCTTATCACGAAACATAGAAATGACATGCGAAATCGCGATTTAAAAAGCATTAGAACTCTCTTGCTTCGATATGTAGACATCTGCAAACGCTATTTCCTAGCAAGCAATAGTCGCATTTACCTTCTTTTGAATTGAATACGAGGTGTACATGACACTTCGCAATGAATATTATATCTTATCACGAAACATAGAAATGAGATGCGATATCGCGATTTAAGTAGCATTAGAACCCTTTGCTACAATACGTAGACATCTGCAGACGCTATTTCCTAGCAAGGAAGTGACGCATTTACATTCGGTTGGAGAGAATACGAGGTATAGATGACACTTCGCAATGAATATTATATCTTATCATGAAACATAGAAGAGAGATGCAATATCGCGTTTTAAGAAGCATTAGAACTCTATGGCCTCGATGCGGAGACATCTACAAACGCTACTTCCTAGTATGGAAGTGTCGCCAGTTACATTCGTTTGGAGAGAATACGAGGTATACATGACACTTCGCAATGAATATTATATCCTATCATGGCACATAGAAATGAGATGCAATATCGCGTATTAGAAAGAAGCATTAGAACTATATTGCTACGATACGCAGACATCTGGAAACGCTATTTCCTGGAAAGGAAGTGTCGCAGTTACGATCATTTGAAGTGAATACGAGATATATATGACACTTCGCAACGAATATTATATCTTATCATGACACATAGAAATGAGAAGCGATATCGGGTTTTAAGAAGCAGTAGAACTCTATTGCTTCGATGCGTAGACATCTGTCAACGCTATTTCCTAGCAAGGATGTGTCGCAATTACTTTCATTTGACGTGAATTCGAGGTATACATAACTCTGCACAATGAATATTATATCTTATCACGAAACATAGAAATGACATGCGAAATCGCGATTTAAAAAGCATTAGAACTCTCTTGCTTCGATATGTAGATATCTGCAAACGCTACGTCCTAGCAAGGAAGTGTTGCATTTACATTCTTTTGAAGTGAATACGAGGTATACATGACACTTACCAATGAATATTATATATTATAATGAAACATAGAAATGAGATGCGATATCTCATTTTAATAAGCATTAGAACTATATTGATTCGATACGTAGATATCTGCAAACGCTATTTCCTAGCAAGCATGTGTCGCAATTACATTCATTTGATGTGTATTCGCGGTATACATAACACTTCACAATGAATATTATATCTAATCGCGAAACATAGAAATGACATGCAAAATCGCGATTTAAAAAGCATTAGAATTCTCTTGCTTCGACACGTATACATCTGCAAACGCTACGTCCTAGCAAGGAAGTGTCGCAATTACATTCTTAGACGTGAATACGAGGTATACATGACACTTCGCAATGAATATTATATCTTATAATGAAACATAGAAATGAAATGCGATATCTCGTTTTAAGAAGCATTAGAGCTCTATTTCTTCGATACGTAGACATCTGCAAACGCTACTTCCTGGCAAGGAAGTGTCGCATTTACATTCTTTTGAAGTGAATACGAGGTATACATGACACATCGCAATGAATATTATGTCTTATCGTGAAACATAGAAATGCGATGCGATATCTCGTTTTAAGAAGCATTAGAACACTATTGGTTGGATGCGTAGACATCTGTCAACGCTATTTCCTTGCAAGGAAGTGCCGCATTTACATTCATCTGAAGCGAATACGAGGTATACATCACACACCACAATGCATTTTATATCTTATCATGACCCATAGAAATGAGATGCGATATCGCGATTTAAGAAGCATTAGTACTCTATTACTACGATACGTAGACATCTGGAAACGCTATTTCCTAGCAAGGAAGTGTCGCATTTACATTCATTTGAAGTGTGTCCGAGGTATACATGACACATCGCAATAAATATTATATCTTATCATGAAATATAGAAATGAGGTGCGATATCGCTATATAAGATGCATTAGAACCCTATTGCTTCGATACGTAAACATCTGCAAGCGCTATTTCCTAGCAAGGAAGAGCCGTATTTACATTCATTGGAAGTGCAGACGAGGAGTACATAGCACTTCGCAACGAATATTATATCTTATCATGAATCATAGAAAAGAGATGCAATATCTCGTTTTAAGAAGCATTAGGACGCTATTGCTTCGATACGTAGACATCTGAAAACTCTGTTTTCTAGCAGGGAAGTGTCGCATTTACATTCATTGGAAGTGTAGACGAGGAGTACATGGCACTTCGCAACGAATATTATATCTTGTCATGAAACATAGAAATGAGATGCGCTATCGCGATATAAGAAGCATTAGAACTCTATTGCTTCGATACCTAGACATCTGCAAACGCTACATCCTTGCAAGGAAGTGTCGCATTTACATTCATTTGAAGTGTATCCGAGGTATACATATCAATTCGCAATGAATATCATATCGTATCATGAAACATAGAAATGAGATATGATATCCCGTTTTAAGAAGCATTATAACTCTATTGCAACGATACGTAGACATCTGCAAACGTTATTTCCTAGCAAGCAATGGTCGCATTTACATTCATTTGAAGTGAATACGAGGTATACATGTCACTTCGCAATGAATATTATATCTTATCATGAAACATAGAAGAGAGATGCGATATCGCGTTTTAAGAAGCATTAGTACTCTATGCCCTCGATGCGGAGACATCTGCAAACGCTATTTCCTAGCATGGAAGTTTCGCACTTACATTCTTTTGAAGTGAATACGAGGTATTCATGACACTTCGCAATGAATATTATGTCTTATCACGAAACATAGAAATGAGATGCGATATCGCGATTTAAGTAGCACTTCAACTCTATTTCTACGATACGTAGACATCTGAATACGCTATATCCTAGCAAGGAAGTGTCGCATTTGCATTCTTTTGAAGTGAATACTAGGTATATATGACACTTCCCAACGAATATTATATCTTATCATGACACATAGAAATGAGATGCAATATCGCGTTATAAGAAGCAATAGAACTCTATTGCTACGATACGTAGACATCTGCAAACGATATTTTCTAGCAAGGAAATGTCGCATTTACATTCTTTTGAACTGAAAACGAGGTATACATGACACTTCGCAATGAATATTATACCATATCATGAAACATAGAGATTAGGAGCGATATCGCTATTTAAGAAGCATTAGAATCCTAGTGCTTCGATACGTGGACATCTGCATACGCTACTTCCTGGCAAGGAAGTGTCGCATTTACATTCTTTTGATGTGAATACGAGGTATACATGACACTTCGCAATGAATATTATATCTTATCATGAAACATAGAAATTAGGAGCGATATCGCTATTTAAGAAGCATTAGAATCCTATTGCTTCGATACGTGGACATCTGCATACGCTACTTCCTGGCAAGGAAGTGTCGCATTTACATTCTTTTGATGTGAATACGAGGTATACATGACACTTCGCAATGAATATTATATCTTATCATGAAACATAGGAAAGGGATGCGACATCTCGCTTTGAGAAGCATTAGAAATCTGTTGCTTCGATATATAGATATCTGCCAACGCTAATTCCTAGCAAGGAAGTGTCGCATTTACATTCATTTGAAGTGTAGACTAGGAATACACAACATTTCGCAATGAATATTGTATCTTATCATGAAACATAGAAATGAGGTGCGATATCGCGTTTTAAGAAGCACTAGAACTCTATTGCTTCGATACTTAGACATTTGCAAACGCTATTTCCTAGCAAGGAAGTGTCGCATTTACATTCATTTGAAGTGTGTCCGAGGTATACATGACACATCGCAATAAATATTATATCTTATCATGAAATATAGAAATGAGGTGCGATATCGCTATATAAGATGCATTAGAACCCTATTGCTTCGATACGTAAACATCTGCAAGCGCTATTTCCTAGCAAGGAAGAGCCGTATTTACATTCATTGGAAGTGTAGACGAGGAGTGCATAGCACTTCGCAACGAATATTATATCTTATCATGAATCATAGAAAAGAGATGCAATATCTCGTTTTAAGAAGCATTAGGACGCTATTGCTTCGATACGTAGACATCTGAAAACTCTGTTTTCTAGCAAGGAAGTGTCGCATTTACATTCATCGGAAGTGTAGACGAGGAGTACATGGCACTTCGCAACGAATATTATATCTTGTCATGAAACATAGAAATGAGATGCGATATCGCGATATAAGAAGCATTAGAACTCTATTGCTTCGATACCTAGACATCTGCAAGCGCTACATCCTTGCAAGGAAGTGTCGCATTTACATTCATTTGAAGTGTATCCGAGGTATACATATCAATTCACAATGAATATTATATCTTATCATGAAACATAGAAGAGAGATGCGATATCGCGTTTTAAGAAGCATTAGTACTCTATGCCCTCGATGCAGAGACATCTGCAAACGCTATTTCCTAGCATGGAAGTTTCGCACTTTCATTCTTTTGAAGTGAATACGAGGTATTCATGACACTTCGCAATGAATATTATGTCTTACCACGAAACATAGAAATGAGATGCGATATCGCGATTTAAGTAGCACTACAACTCTATTTCTACGATACGTAGACATCTGAATACGCTATTTCCTAGCAAGGAAGTGTCGCATTTACATTCGTTTGGAGTGAATACGAGGTATACATGACACTTCGCAATGAATATTATGTCTTATCATGAAGCATAGAAATGAGATGCGATATCGCGTTTTGAGAAGCATTAGAGCTCTATTGCTACGATACATAGGCATCTGCAAACGCTATTTCCTAGCAAGGAATAGTCGCATTTACATTCTTTTGAAGTGAATACGAGGTATACATGACACTTCGCAATGAATATTATATCTTATCACGAAACATAGAAATGAGATGCGATATCGCGATGTAAGTAGCATTGGAACTCTATTGCTACGAGACGAAGACATCTGAATACGCTATTTCCTAGCAAGGAAGTGTCGCATTTACATTCGCTTGGAGTGAATACGAGGTTTACATGACACTTCGCAATGAAAATTATATCTTATCACGAAACATAGAAATGAGACGCGATATCGCGAACTAAGTAGCATTAGAACTCTATTGCTACGATACGTAGATATCTGAATACGCTATTTTCTAGCAAGGAAGTGTCGCATTTACATTCGTTTGGAGTGAATACGAGGTATACATGACACTTCACAATGAATATTAAATCTTATCACGAAACATAGAAATGTAATGCGCCATCTCGTTTTAAGAAGCATTAGGACACTTTTGCTACGATACGTAGACAGCTGCAAACGCTATTTCCTAGTATGGAAACGTCGCATTTACGTTCTTTTGAAGTCAATTCGAGGTATACATGACACTTCGCAATGAATATTATATCTTATCAGGAAACATATAAATGAGATGCGATATCGCGATTTAAGTAGCATTAGAATTGTATTGCTACGATATGTAGGCAACCGCAAACGCTATTTCCTAGAATAGAATAGTCGGATTTACATTCATTTGAAGTGAATACGAGGTATACATGACACTTCGCAATGAGTGTTATATCTTATCACGAAACATATAAATGAGATGCGATATCGCGTTTTAAGAAGCATTAGAGCTCTATTTCCTCGATGCGGAGACATCTGCAAACGCTAGTTCCTAGCATGGAAATGTCGCATTTACATTCATTTGAAGTGAATTCGAGGTTTGCATAACACTTCGGAATGAATATTATAACTTATCAAGAAACATAGAAATGAGATGCGATATCGCGATCTAAGAAGCATTAGAACTCTATTGCTACGATACGCAGGCATTTGCAAACGCTATTTCCTTGCAAGGAATAGTCGCATTTACATTCGTTTGGAGTGAATACGAGGTATACATGACACTTCGCAATGAACATTATATCTTATCATGTAACATAAAAGTGAAATGCGATATCGCGTCTTAAGAAGCACTAGAACCCTATTGCCTCGATGCGGAGTTATCTGCAAACGCTAGTTCCTAGCATGGAAATGTCGCATTTACATTCATTTGAAGTGAATACGAGGTGTACATGACACTTCGCTATGAATATTATATCTAATCACGAAACATAGAAATGGGATGCGATATCGCGATTTAAGTAGCATTAGAGCTCTATTGCTACGATACGTACACACATCTGAATACGCTATTTCCTAGCAAGCAATAGTCGCATTTACATTCTTTTGAAGTGAATTCGAGGTTTGCATGACACTTCGGAATGAGTATTATAACTTATCACGAAACGTAGAAATGAGATGGGATATCGCGATCTAAGAAGCATTAGAACTCTATTGCTACGATACGTAGGCATCTGCAATCGCTATGCACTAGCAAGGAAGTGTCGCATTTACATTCGTTTGGAGTGAATACGAGGTATACATGACACTTCGCAATGAATATTATATCTTATCACCAAACATAGAAATGAAATGTGACGTCTCGTTTTAAGAAGCATTAGGACTCTCTTGCTACAATCGTAGACATCTGCAAACGCTATTTCCTAGGATGGAAACGTCGCATTTACATTCTCTTGAAGTGAATACGAGGTATACATGATACTTCGCAATGAATATTATATCTTATCAAGAAACATATAAATGAGATGCGATATCGCGATTTAAGTAGCATTAGAACTCTTTTGCTACGATACGTAGACATCTGCAAACGCTATTTCATAGCAAGGAATAGTCGCATTTACATTCTTATGAAGTGAATACGAGGTATACATGACACTTCGCAATGAATATTATATCTTATCATGAAACATGGAAATTGGATGCGATATCGCGATCTAAGAAGCATTAGAACTCTCTTGCTACGATACGTACACATCTGAATACGCTATTTCCTAGAAAGGAAGTGTCGCATTTTGTGACGTCAGGCGTACTGCCTGCCACCCATCAACCTCCTCGCACCCCCCAGCATCAACCCCTGGACGCATGCAACCAGCCAAACTCGCCTGCAGAACCAGCAACAGGAAGTGTTCGCGCGCGGATTCCTGCCCGCGCTCACTCACACCGAGTTCCGCTGCCTCACTCGCACCGCCGAGTATACCTGTCTCGCTCGTACCGGGCACCAGTGTCTCACTCGCACCACCGAGTATACCTATCTCGCCCGCACCAAGGACGGGCAGCCCTATCTCCCTCGCACCGAGGATTCCGTCCTGCAGGAAGACGTAGCCGCAGCCCATCACCTGAATGGGGTCTTTTCCAATTCCGGGAACAGGATCTGATAGAACCTATATATTACTTCTAAGCTAGGACATACATACCATATCATGACGCATATATAAGAATTCCTAGATCTAAGTTACACTAAGTAAGATGCGTCCGGCCAGCGGCATGCGCTGCTAGCCCCAACACGAGCCGCGGGTCCCCACTCGCTAGACCGCGCGCTCTCCGCCTCGAGACGCGAGTCCCCCACTCGCGGGACCGTGATCTCCCTACCACGAGCGTCCGCGACCGTAGCGCCCCGCGAACCGAGGAGGTCAGAGACGCGTCTCCAGAGCACACACTCTGACTCGAGATCTCCTACCGAGGAGTCGAAACCTCTAGTTCTAGATCGTTAGCCACCTCAATGTGGGGTTCAGGCATCGTATTTCTATTTCCATTTTAACTTAGTCTTAGACTTAGAATGATTCCAGTTCTTGTATACTTTAAACCTAGAATATATTTTGTTTTTACTATTACTATATCCAAGTACAAGTTCTTTTAGCAAGTCTACTATTTCCACTTCCATTAATTTTATCAAGTGTTTATAATACTAGTTCTACTTTTAACATTACATTTAACTACGAATTCTTCCACGGGTTCTTCCATACAACTGGGGTTGATATTCATCAAATTGAAGGAGTATAGAAATCGGCTTTGTGACGTTGAGACCGCCGCTTATCCTTCAGATCTTAGTCGAAGGTACAGAAAATCTGGTGAATGAATCGTGCTTCCGGTTTGCGAAGAACGCGACGTGCGAGTAGAAAGAATTTCATACGATCACTTGTGCGTGAATATTTGGAGGGCGTTCCGAGAGTTCTCGTATACCAGCGACCTGCCTTCGCACCAGCCCAGAAGCCGCTTTCCGAAGCGACCGTCGAACCTTCCGATCCAGACACCACGACGCATCACGCCGATTCTGCCACATTCAGCATCATCGCTGAATTCCGACCGCCGTTCTCCTCTTCGCTGGCGACTGATCGAGATTTCCGTAGCAGCCAACAGAACGAAATCCGCTACGATCCCAGCGAAAGATCCTCCACGCCGTTTCTACGTACAAATCGAGAGAGAAGTCATCGAAAGGTAGGGTCATTCCCTTATTATCGCGAGTGTTTTCGCTAGTGTCGCGTCAGCCGAAATTGTCGGACCCGGTCTTAACGCGCTCCCGCGGACCGAATTACCGAAAAATAGGCTCGTGTCGTAAAGCCCCCAGAGCAACGGAAAATAGTTTCACCGGACGTGATACCTCGTATTTACCTCAAAAGTATATTAATGCGACACTTCCTTGCTAGGAAATAAGGTTTGCAGATATCTACGTATCGTAGCAATAGAGATGTAATGCATCCTAAAACGAGATATCGCATCTCATTTCTATGTTTCATGATAAGATATAATATTCACTGCGAAGTGTCATGTATATCTCGTATTCACTTCAAAAGAATGTAAATGCGACACATCCATGCTAGGAAATAGTGTTTGCAGATGTCTACGTATCGTAGCAATAGTGTTCTAATGCTTCTTAGAACGCGATATCGCATCTCACTTCTATGTTTCATGATAAAATATAATATTTATTGCGAAGTGTCATGTATACATCGTATTCACTTCAACAGAATGTAAATGCGACACTTCCATGCTAGGAAATAGCATTTGCAGATGTCAACGTATCGTAGCAATAGTGTTCTAATGCTTATTAAAGCGAGATGTCGCATTTCATTTCAATGTTCCGTAATAAGATATAATATTCATTGTGGAGTGTCATGTATACCTCGTATTCACTTCAAAAGGATGTAAGTGCGACACTCCCTTGCTAGGAAATATTGTTTGCAGATGTGAACGTATCGTAGCAATAGAGTTCTAATGCTTCTACAAACGAGATGTCGCACTTCATTTCTATGTTTCGTAATAAGATATAATATTCTTTGTGGAGTGTTATGTATACCTCGAATTCACTTCGAAAGGATGTAAGTGCGACACTTCCTTGCTAGGAAATATTGTTTGCAGATGTCTACGTATCGTAGCAATGGAGTTCTAGTGCTTCTTAAATCACGATATCGCATCTCATTTCTATGTTTCGTGATAAGGTATAATATTCATTGCGAAGTGTCATGTATAACTCGTATTCACATCAAAAGAATGTAAATGCGACACTTCCTTGCTAGGAAATATTGTTTGCAGATGTCTACTTATCGTAGCAATAGAGCTTTAATGCTTCTCAAAACGCGATATCGCAACTCATTCCTATGTTTCATGATAAGATATAATATTCATTGCGAATTGTCATGTATACCTCGATTTCACTTCAAAAGAATGTAAATGCGACACTTCCTAGCTAGGATATAGCGTTTGCAGATTTCTACGTATCGCAGCAATAGAGTTCTAACGCTTCTTAAAACGAGATGTCGCATTTCATTTCTACGTTTCGTAATAAGATATAATATTCATTGCGGAGTGTTATGTATACCTCGTATTCACTTCAATGGAATGTAAGTGCGACATTTCCTTGCTAGGAAATAGAGTTTGCAGATGTCTACGTATATTAGCAATAGAGTTCTAATGCGTCTCATAACGCGATATAGCACCTCATTCCGATGTTTCATGATAAGACATAATGTTCATTGCGAAGTGTTATGTATACCTCGTATTCACTTCAAATAAATGTAGATGCGACACATACATACTAGGAAATAGCGACTGCAGATGTCTACGTATCGTCGCAATAGAGATCTAATGCATCCTAAAACGAGATATCGCATCTCGTTCCTTTGATTCATGATAAGATATAATATCCATTGCGAAGTGTCACGTATACCTGGTATTCGCTTCAAGAGAATGTAAATGCGACACTTCCATGGTAGGAAATAGCGTTTGCATATGTCTACGTATCGAAGCAATAGAGTTCTAGTGCTTCTTAAAACGAGATGCCGCATCTCATTTCTCTGTTTCATGATTAGACATAATGTTCATTGCGAAGTGTCATGTATACCTCGTATTCACTTCAAAAGAGTGTAAATGCGACACTTCCTTGCTAGGAAATAGCGTTTGCAGATGTCTACGTATCGTAGCAATAGAGTTCTAATGCTTCATAAAACGCGATATTGCATCTCATTTCTATGTTTCATGATAAGACATAATATCCATTGCGAAATGTGATGTATACCTCGTATTCGCTTCAAAAGAATGTAAATGCGACACTTACTTGCTAGGAAATAGCGTTTCCAGATGTCTAAGTTACGTAACAATAGAGTTCCAATGCTTCTTAAAACGTGATGTCGCACCTCATTTCCCTGTTTCATGATAAGATATAATATTCATTGCGAAGTGTCATGTATACCTCGCATTCACTTCATAAGAATGTAAATGCGACTATTCCTTGCTATGAAATAGCGTTTGCAGATGTCTACGTATCGTAGCAAAAGAGTTCTAATGCTACTTAAATCGCGATATCGCATCTCATTTATATGTTTCTTGATAAGATATAATATTCATTGCGAAGTATCATGTATACCTCGTATTCACTCCAAGAGAATGTAAATGCGACGTTTCCATCCTAGGAAATAGCGTTTGCAGATATCTACGATTGTAGCAAGAGAGTCCTAATGCTTCTTAAAACGAGACGTCACATTTCATTTCTATGTTTGGTGATAAGATATAATATTCATTGCGAAGTGTCATGTATACCTCGTATTCACTCCAAACGAATGTAAATGCGACACTTCCTTGCTAGGAAATAGCGTTTGCAGATGCCTGAGTATCGTAGCAATAGGGTTCTAATGCTTCCTGGATCGCGATATCGCATCTCATTTCTATGTTTCGTGATAAGTTATAATATTCATTCCGAAGTGTCATGTGTACCTCGAATTCACTTCAAAAGAATGTAAATGCGACACTTCCATGCTAGGAAATAGCGTGTGCAGATATCTCCGCATCGAGGCAATAGGGTTCTAATGCTTCGTAAAACGCGATGTCGCATCTCACTTCTATGTTACATGATAAGATATAATAATCATTGCGATGTGTCATGTATACATCGTATTCACTTCAAAAGAATGTAAATGCGAATTTTCCTTGCTAGGAAATAGCGTTTGCTGATGTCTATGTATCGTAGCAATAGAGTTCTAATGCTTCTCAAAACGCGATATCGCATCTCATTTCCATGCTTCGTGATAAAATATAATATTCATTGCGAAGTGTCATGTACACCACGTATTCACTACAAAAGAATGTAAATGCGACACTTCCATGCTAGGAAATAGCGCTTGCAGATGTCTATGTGTCGTAGCAATAGAGTTCTAATGCTTTTCAAAAAGCGATATCGGATCCCATTTCTATGCTTCGTGATAGGATATAATATTCATTGCGAAGTGTCATGCACACCTCGTATTCACTACAAAAGAATGTAAATGCGACACTTCCATGCTAGGAAATAGCGTTTGCATATGTCTGCGTATCGTAGCAATGTATTTCTTATGCTTCTTAAAACGGGATATCGCATCTCATTACTATGTTTCGGGACAAGATATAATATTCATTGCGAAGTGTCATGTATAGCTCGTACTCACTCCAAAAGAATGTAAATGCGAGACTTCCTTGCTAAGAAGTAGCGTTTCCAGATGTCTATGCATCGAAACAATAGAGTTCTAGTGCTTCTTAAAACGAGATGTCGAATCCCATTTCTCTTTTTCATGATATGATATAATATTCATTGCGAAGTGCCATGTATAACTCGTATTCACTTCAAAAGAATGTAAATGCGAAACTTCCATGCTAGGAAATAGCGTTTGCGGATGTCTACGTATCGTAGCAATAGAGATCCAATGTATCTTAGAACGAGATGTCGCATCTCGTTTCTATGTTTCATGATATGATATAATATTCATTGCGAAGTGCCATGTATAACACGTATTCACTTCAAAAGAATGTAAATGCGAAACATCCATGCTAGTAAATAGCGTTAGCAGATGTCTACGTATCGTAGCAATGGTTTTCTAATACTGCTTACAACGCGATATCGCACCTCACATCTATGTTACATGATAAGATATAATATTCATTGCGATTTGTCATGTATACCTCGTATTCACTTCAAAAGAATGTAAATGCGACACTTCCTTGCTAGGAAATAGCGTTTGCATATGTCTTCGTATCCTAGCAATATATTTCTTATGCTTCTTAAAACGGGATATCGCATCTCATTACTATGTTTCGGGACAAGATATAATATTCATTGCGAAGTGCCATGTATAACTCGTATTCACTTCAAAAGAATGTAAATGCGAAACTTCCATGCTAGGAAATAGCGTTTGCGGATGTCTACGTATCGTAGCAATAGAGATCCAATGTATCTTAGAACGAGATGTCGCATCTCGTTTCTATGTTTCATGATATGATATAATATTCATTGCGAAGTGCCATGTATAACACGTATTCACTTCAAAAGAATGTAAATGCGAAACTTCCATGCTAGTAAATAGCGTTAGCAGATGTCTACGTATCGTAGCAATGGTTTTCTAATACTGCTTACAACGCGATATCGCACCTCACATCTATGTTACATGATAAGATATAATATTCATTGCGATTTGTCATGTATACCTCGTATTCACTTCAAAAGAATGTAAATGCGACACTTCCTTGCTAGGAAATAGCGTTTGCATATGTCTTCGTATCGTAGCAATATATTTCTTATGCTTCTTAAAACGGGATATCGCATCTCATTACTATGTTTCGGGACAAGATATAATATTCATTGCGAAGTGCCATGTATAACTCGTATTCACTTCAAAAGAATGTAAATGCGAAACTTCCATGCTAGGAAATAGCGTTTGCAGATGTCTACGTATCGTAGCAATGGTGTTCTAATACTGCTTAAAACGCGACATCGCATCACACATCTATGTTTCATGATAAGATATAATATTCATTGCGAAGTGTCATGTATAGCTCGTACTCACTCCAAAAGAATGTAAATGCGAGACTTCCTTGCTAGGAAGTAGCGTTTCCAGATGTCTATGCATCGAAACAATAGAGTTCTAGTGCTTCTTAAAACGAGATGTCGAGTCCCATTTCTCTTTTTCATGATATGATATAATATTCATTGCGAAGTGCCATGTATACCTCGTATTCACTTCAAAAGAATGTAAATGCGACACTTCCTTGCTAGGAAATAGCGTTTGCATATGTCTGCGTATCGTAGCAATATATTTCTTATGCTTCTTAAAACGGGATGCCGCATCTCATTACTATGTTTCGGGACAAGATATAATATTCATTGCGAAGTGCCATGTTTTCCTCCAAAAGAATGTAAATGCGAGACTTCCTTGCCAAGAAGTAGCGTTTCCAGATGTCTATGCATCGAAACAATAGAGTTCTAGTGCTTCTTAAAACGAGATGTCGAATCCCATTTCTCTTTTTCATGATATGATATAATATTCATTGCGAAGTGCCATGTATAACTCGTATTCACTTCAAAAGAATGTAAATGCGAAACTTCCATGCTAGGAAATAGCGTTTGCAGATGTCTACGTATCGTAGCAATGGTGTTCTAATACTGCTTAAAACGCGACATCCAATCTCACATCTATGTTTCATGATAAGATATAATATTCATTGCGATTTGTCATGTATACCTCGTATTCACTTCAAAAGAATGTAAATGCGAAACTTCCATGCTAGTAAATAGCGTTTGCAGATGTCTACGTATCGTAGCAATGGTTTTCTAATACTGCTTAAAACGCGATATCGCACCTCACATCTATGTTACATGATAAGATATAATATTCATTGCGATTTGTCATGTATACCTCGTATTCACTTCAAAAGAATGTAAGTGCGACACTTCCATGCTAGGAAATAGCGTTTGCAGATGTCTACGTATCGTAGCAATAGAGTTCTAATGCTACTTAAATCGCGATATCGCATCTCATTTATATGTTTCGTGATAAGATATAATATTCATTGCGAAGTGTCATGTATGCCTCGTATTCACTTCAAAAGAATGTAAATGCGTCGTTTCCATCCGTGGGAATATCGTTTGCAGACGTCTACTTATCGTAGCAAAAGGGTCCTTATGCTTCTTAAAACGACATGTCGCATTTCATTTCTATGTTTCGTGATAAGATATAATATTCATTGCGAAATGTCATGTATACCTCGTACTAACACCAAACGAATGTAAATGCGATACTTCCTTGCTAGGAAATAGCGTCTGCAGATGTCTACGCGTGGAGGGAATAGAGTTCTAATGCTTCTTAGATTGCGATATCGCATCTCTCTTCCATGTTTCATGATAAGATACAATATTCATTGCGATTTGTCATGTATACCTCGTATTCACTTCAAAAGAATGTAAATGCGACACTTCCTTGCTAGGAAATAGCGTTTGCATATGTCTGCGTATCGTAGCAATATATTTCTTATGCTTCTTAAAACGGGTTACCGCATCTCATTACTATGTTTCGGGACAAGATATAATATTCATTGCGAAGTGCCATGTTATCCTCCAAAAGAATGTAAATGCGAGACTTCCTTGCTAAGAAGTAGCGTTTCCAGATGTCTATGCATCGAAACAATAGAGTTCTAGTGCTTCTTAAAACGAGATGTCGAATCCCATTTCTCTTTTTCATGATATGATATAATATTCATTGCGAAGTGCTATGTATAACTCGTATTCACTTCAAAAGAATGTAAATGCGAAACTTCCATGCTAGTAAATAGCGTTTGCAGATGTCTACGTATCGTAGCAATGGTTTTCTAATACTGCTTAAAACGCGATATCGCACCTCACATCTATGTTTCATGATAAGATATAATATTCATTGCGAAGTGTCATGTATAGCTCGTACTCACTCCAAAAGATAGTAAATGCGACACTTCCTTGCGAGGAAATAGCGTTTGCATATGTCTGCGTATCGTAGCAATATATATCTTATGCTTCTTAAAACGGGATATCGCATCTCATTACTATGTTTCGGGACAAGATATAATATTCATTGCGAAGTGCCATGTATAACTCGTATTCACTTCAAAAGAATGTAAATGCGAAACTTCCATGCTAGGAAATAGCGTTTGCAGATGTCTACGTATCGTAGCAATGGTGTTCTAATACTGCTTAAAACGCGACATCGCATCACACATCTATGTTTCATGATAAGATATAATATTCATTGCGAAGTGTCATGTATAGCTCGTACTCACTCCAAAAGAATGTAAATGCGAGACTTCCTTGCTAGGAAGTAGCGTTTCCAGATGTCTATGCATCGAAACAATAGAGTTCTAGTGCTTCTTAAAACGAGATGTCGAGTCCCATTTCTCTTTTTCATGATATGATATAATATTCATTGCGAAGTGCCATGTATACCTCGTATTCACTTCAAAAGAATGTAAATGCGACACTTCCTTGCTAGGAAATAGCGTTTGCATATGTCTGCGTATCGTAGCAATATATTTCTTATGCTTCTTAAAACGGGATGCCGCATCTCATTACTATGTTTCGGGACAAGATATAATATTCATTGCGAAGTGCCATGTTTTCCTCCAAAAGAATGTAAATGCGAGACTTCCTTGCTAAGAAGTAGCGTTTCCAGATGTCTATGCATCGAAACAATAGAGTTCTAGTGCTTCTTAAAACGAGATGTCGAATCCCATTTCTCTTTTTCATGATATGATATAATATTCATTGCGAAGTGCCATGTATAACTCGTATTCACTTCAAAAGAATGTAAATGCGAAACTTCCATGCTAGTAAATAGCGTTTGCAGATGTCTACGTATCGTAGCAATGGTTTTCTAATACTGCTTAAAACGCGATATCGCACCTCACATCTATGTTTCATGATAAGATATAATATTCATTGCGAAGTGTCATGTATAGCTCGTACTCACTCCAAAAGATAGTAAATGCGACACTTCCTTGCGAGGAAATAGCGTTTGCATATGTCTGCGTATCGTAGCAATATATATCTTATGCTTCTTAAAACGGGATATCGCATCTCATTACTATGTTTCGGGACAAGATATAATATTCATTGCGAAGTGCCATGTATAACTCGTATTCACTTCAAAAGAATGTAAATGCGAAACTTCCATGCTAGGAAATAGCGTTTGCAGATGTCTACGTATCGTAGCAATGGTGTTCTAATACTGCTTAAAACGCGACATCGCATCACACATCTATGTTTCATGATAAGATATAATATTCATTGCGAAGTGTCATGTATAGCTCGTACTCACTCCAAAAGAATGTAAATGCGAGACTTCCTTGCTAGGAAGTAGCGTTTCCAGATGTCTATGCATCGAAACAATAGAGTTCTAGTGCTTCTTAAAACGAGATGTCGAGTCCCATTTCTCTTTTTCATGATATGATATAATATTCATTGCGAAGTGCCATGTATACCTCGTATTCACTTCAAAAGAATGTAAATGCGACACTTCCTTGCTAGGAAATAGCGTTTGCATATGTCTGCGTATCGTAGCAATATATTTCTTATGCTTCTTAAAACGGGATGCCGCATCTCATTACTATGTTTCGGGACAAGATATAATATTCATTGCGAAGTGCCATGTTTTCCTCCAAAAGAATGTAAATGCGAGACTTCCTTGCTAAGAAGTAGCGTTTCCAGATGTCTATGCATCGAAACAATAGAGTTCTAGTGCTTCTTAAAACGAGATGTCGAATCCCATTTCTCTTTTTCATGATATGATATAATATTCATTGCGAAGTGCCATGTATAACTCGTATTCACTTCAAAAGAATGTAAATGCGAAACTTCCATGCTAGGAAATAGCGTTTGCAGATGTCTACGTATCGTAGCAATGGTGTTCTAATACTGCTTAAAACGCGACATCCAATCTCACATCTATGTTTCATGATAAGATATAATATTCATTGCGATTTGTCATGTATACCTCGTATTCACTTCAAAAGAATGTAAATGCGAAACTTCCATGCTAGTAAATAGCGTTTGCAGATGTCTACGTATCGTAGCAATGGTTTTCTAATACTGCTTAAAACGCGATATCGCACCTCACATCTATGTTTCATGATAAGATATAATATTCATTGCGAAGTGTCATGTATAGCTCGTACTCACTCCAAAAGATAGTAAATGCGACACTTCCTTGCGAGGAAATAGCGTTTGCATATGTCTGCGTATCGTAGCAATATATATCTTATGCTTCTTAAAACGGGATATCGCATCTCATTACTATGTTTCGGGACAAGATATAATATTCATTGCAAAGTGCCATGTATAACTCGTATTCACTTCAAAAGAATGTAAATGCGAAACTTCCATGCTAGGAAATAGCGTTTGCAGATGTCTACGTATCGTAGCAATGGTGTTCTAATACTGCTTAAAACGCGACATCGCATCACACATCTATGTTTCATGATAAGATATAATATTCATTGCGAAGTGTCATGTATAGCTCGTACTCACTCCAAAAGAATGTAAATGCGAGACTTCCTTGCTAGGAAGTAGCGTTTCCAGATGTCTATGCATCGAAACAATAGAGTTCTAGTGCTTCTTAAAACGAGATGTCGAGTCCCATTTCTCTTTTTCATGATATGATATAATATTCATTGCGAAGTGCCATGTATACCTCGTATTCACTTCAAAAGAATGTAAATGCGACACTTCCTTGCTAGGAAATAGCGTTTGCATATGTCTGCGTATCGTAGCAATATATTTCTTATGCTTCTTAAAACGGGATGCCGCATCTCATTACTATGTTTCGGGACAAGATATAATATTCATTGCGAAGTGCCATGTTTTCCTCCAAAAGAATGTAAATGCGAGACTTCCTTGCTAAGAAGTAGCGTTTCCAGATGTCTATGCATCGAAACAATAGAGTTCTAGTGCTTCTTAAAACGAGATGTCGAATCCCATTTCTCTTTTTCATGATATGATATAATATTCATTGCGAAGTGCCATGTATAACTCGTATTCACTTCAAAAGAATGTAAATGCGAAACTTCCATGCTAGGAAATAGCGTTTGCAGATGTCTACGTATCGTAGCAATGGTGTTCTAATACTGCTTAAAACGCGACATCGCATCACACATCTATGTTTCATGATAAGATATAATATTCATTGCGAAGTGTCATGTATAGCTCGTACTCACTCCAAAAGAATGTAAATGCGAGACTTCCTTGCTAGGAAGTAGCGTTTCCAGATGTCTATGCATCGAAACAATAGAGTTCTAGTGCTTCTTAAAACGAGATGTCGAGTCCCATTTCTCTTTTTCATGATATGATATAATATTCATTGCGAAGTGCCATGTATACCTCGTATTCACTTCAAAAGAATGTAAATGCGACACTTCCTTGCTAGGAAATAGCGTTTGCATATGTCTGCGTATCGTAGCAATATATTTCTTATGCTTCTTAAAACGGGATGCCGCATCTCATTACTATGTTTCGGGACAAGATATAATATTCATTGCGAAGTGCCATGTTTTCCTCCAAAAGAATGTAAATGCGAGACTTCCTTGCTAAGAAGTAGCGTTTCCAGATGTCTATGCATCGAAACAATAGAGTTCTAGTGCTTCTTAAAACGAGATGTCGAATCCCATTTCTCTTTTTCATGATATGATATAATATTCATTGCGAAGTGCCATGTATAACTCGTATTCACTTCAAAAGAATGTAAATGCGAAACTTCCATGCTAGGAAATAGCGTTTGCAGATGTCTACGTATCGTAGCAATGGTTTTCTAATACTGCTTAAAACGCGATATCGCACCTCACATCTATGTTTCATGATAAGATATAATATTCATTGCGAAGTGTCATGTATAGCTCGTACTCACTCCAAAAGATAGTAAATGCGACACTTCCTTGCGAGGAAATAGCGTTTGCATATGTCTGCGTATCGTAGCAATATATATCTTATGCTTCTTAAAACGGGATATCGCATCTCATTACTATGTTTCGGGACAAGATATAATATTCATTGCGAAGTGCCATGTATAACTCGTATTCACTTCAAAAGAATGTAAATGCGAAACTTCCATGCTAGGAAATAGCGTTTGCAGATGTCTACGTATCGTAGCAATGGTGTTCTAATACTGCTTAAAACGCGACATCGCATCACACATCTATGTTTCATGATAAGATATAATATTCATTGCGAAGTGTCATGTATAGCTCGTACTCACTCCAAAAGAATGTAAATGCGAGACTTCCTTGCTAGGAAGTAGCGTTTCCAGATGTCTATGCATCGAAACAATAGAGTTCTAGTGCTTCTTAAAACGAGATGTCGAGTCCCATTTCTCTTTTTCATGATATGATATAATATTCATTGCGAAGTGCCATGTATACCTCGTATTCACTTCAAAAGAATGTAAATGCGACACTTCCTTGCTAGGAAATAGCGTTTGCATATGTCTGCGTATCGTAGCAATATATTTCTTATGCTTCTTAAAACGGGATGCCGCATCTCATTACTATGTTTCGGGACAAGATATAATATTCATTGCGAAGTGCCATGTTTTCCTCCAAAAGAATGTAAATGCGAGACTTCCTTGCTAAGAAGTAGCGTTTCCAGATGTCTATGCATCGAAACAATAGAGTTCTAGTGCTTCTTAAAACGAGATGTCGAATCCCATTTCTCTTTTTCATGATATGATATAATATTCATTGCGAAGTGCCATGTATAACTCGTATTCACTTCAAAAGAATGTAAATGCGAAACTTCCATGCTAGGAAATAGCGTTTGCAGATGTCTACGTATCGTAGCAATGGTGTTCTAATACTGCTTAAAACGCGACATCCAATCTCACATCTATGTTTCATGATAAGATATAATATTCATTGCGATTTGTCATGTATACCTCGTATTCACTTCAAAAGAATGTAAATGCGAAACTTCCATGCTAGTAAATAGCGTTTGCAGATGTCTACGTATCGTAGCAATGGTTTTCTAATACTGCTTAAAACGCGATATCGCACCTCACATCTATGTTTCATGATAAGATATAATATTCATTGCGAAGTGTCATGTATAGCTCGTACTCACTCCAAAAGATAGTAAATGCGACACTTCCTTGCGAGGAAATAGCGTTTGCATATGTCTGCGTATCGTAGCAATATATATCTTATGCTTCTTAAAACGGGATATCGCATCTCATTACTATGTTTCGGGACAAGATATAATATTCATTGCAAAGTGCCATGTATAACTCGTATTCACTTCAAAAGAATGTAAATGCGAAACTTCCATGCTAGGAAATAGCGTTTGCAGATGTCTACGTATCGTAGCAATGGTGTTCTAATACTGCTTAAAACGCGACATCGCATCACACATCTATGTTTCATGATAAGATATAATATTCATTGCGAAGTGTCATGTATAGCTCGTACTCACTCCAAAAGAATGTAAATGCGAGACTTCCTTGCTAGGAAGTAGCGTTTCCAGATGTCTATGCATCGAAACAATAGAGTTCTAGTGCTTCTTAAAACGAGATGTCGAGTCCCATTTCTCTTTTTCATGATATGATATAATATTCATTGCGAAGTGCCATGTATACCTCGTATTCACTTCAAAAGAATGTAAATGCGACACTTCCTTGCTAGGAAATAGCGTTTGCATATGTCTGCGTATCGTAGCAATATATTTCTTATGCTTCTTAAAACGGGATGCCGCATCTCATTACTATGTTTCGGGACAAGATATAATATTCATTGCGAAGTGCCATGTTTTCCTCCAAAAGAATGTAAATGCGAGACTTCCTTGCTAAGAAGTAGCGTTTCCAGATGTCTATGCATCGAAACAATAGAGTTCTAGTGCTTCTTAAAACGAGATGTCGAATCCCATTTCTCTTTTTCATGATATGATATAATATTCATTGCGAAGTGCCATGTATAACTCGTATTCACTTCAAAAGAATGTAAATGCGAAACTTCCATGCTAGGAAATAGCGTTTGCAGTTGTCTACGTATCGTAGCAATGGTGTTCTAATACTGCTTAAAACGCGACATCCAATCTCACATCTATGTTTCATGATAAGATATAATATTCATTGCGATTTGTCATGTATACCTCGTATTCACTTCAAAAGAATGTAAATGCGAAACTTCCTTGCTAGTAAATAGCGTTTGCAGATGTCTACGTATCGTAGCAATGGTTTTCTAATACTGCTTAAAACGCGATATCGCATCTCACATCTATGTTTCATGATAAGATATAATTTTCATTGCGATTTGTCATGTATACCTCGTATTCACTTCAAAAGAATGTAAATGCGACACTTCCTTGCTAGGAAATAGCGTTTGCATATGTCTGCGTATCGTAGCAATATATTTCTTATGCTTCTTAAAACGGGATATCGCATCTCATTACTATGTTTCGGGACAAGATATAATATTCATTGCGAAGTGTCATGTATAGCTCGTACTCACTCCAAAAGAATGTAAATGCGAGACTTCCTTGCTAAGAAGTAGCGTTTCCAGATGTCTATGCATCGAAACAACAGAGTTCTAGTGCTTCTTAAAACGAGATGTCGAATCCCATTTCTCTTTTTCATGATATGATATAATATTGATTGCGAAGTGCCATGTATAACTCGTATTCACTTCAAAAGAATGTAAATGCGAAACTTCCATGCTTGGAAATGCGTTTCCAGATGTCTACGTATAGAAGCAGTAGAGTTCTAATGCTTCTTAGAACGCGATTTCGCATCTAATTTCAATGTTTCACGATAAGATATAATTTTCATTGCGAACTATTATATATACCTCTTCTACACTACAAAAGAATGTAAGTGCGACACCTCCTTGCTGGGAAATAGCGTTTCCAGATGTCTACGTATCGAAGCAATAGAGTTCTAATGCTTCTCGGAGCGCGATATTGCATCTAATTTCACTGTTTCATGATAAGATATAATATTCATTGCGAAGTGTCATGTATACCTCGTATTCACGTCAAATAAATGTAAATCGACACTTCTATGCTAGGAAATAGCTTATGCAGATGTCTACGCGGCGAGGCAATAGAGTTCCAATGCTTCTTAAAACGCGATACAGCATCTCATTTCTATGTTTCATGATAAGATATAATATTCATTGCGAAGTGTCACTTACACCTCGCATACACTTCAAATGAATGTAAATGCGACACTTCCTTGATAGGAAATAGCGATGGCAGATGTCTACGCATCGAAGCAGTAGAAATCTAATGCTTCTCAAATCGCAATATCGCATCTCATTTCTAATGTTTCATGATAAGATATAATATTCGTTGCGAAGTGCTATGTACTCCTCGTCTACACTTCCAATGAATGTAAATGCGACACTTCCTTGCTAGGTAATAGCGCTTTCAGATGTTTACGTATCGAAGCAATAGGGTTCTAATGCCTCTTATATCGCTATATCGCATCCCATTTCTATGTTTCATGATGAGATATAATATTCATTGCGAAGTGTCATGTATACCTCGTATTCACTTCAAAAGAAGGTAAATGCGACACTTGCTTGCTAGGAAATAGCGTTTGCAGATATCTACGTATCGAAGCAATAGATTTGTAATGCTTCTTACATCGCGATATCGCATCTCATTTCTATGTTTCGTGATAAGTTATAATATTCATTCCGAAGTGTCATGTGTACCTCGAATTCACTTCAAGAGAATGTAAATGCGACATTTCCTTGCTAGGACGTAGCATATTCAGATGTCTACGTATCGTAGCAATAGAGTTCTAATGCTACTTATATCGCGATATCGCATCTCATTTCTATGTTTCGTGATAAGATATAATATTCACTGCGAGGTGTCATGTATACCTCGAATTCACTTCAAAGGAATCTAAATGTGACATTTCCATGCTAGGAAATAGCGTCTGTAGATGTCTACGCGTCGAGGCAATAGAGTTCTAGTGCTTCTTAGATCGTGATATCGCATCTCATTTTTATGTTTCGTGATAAGTTATAATATTCATTCCGAAATGTCATGTACACCTCGTATTCACTTCAAAAGAATGTAAGTGCGACACTTCCATGCTAGGAAATAGTGTTTGCTGATGTCTCCGCATCGATGCCATAGAGTTCTAATGCTTCTTAAAACGCGATATCGCATCTCTCTTCTATGTTTCATG
Source organism: Xylocopa sonorina (assembly GCF_050948175.1). Lineage (NCBI taxonomy): Eukaryota > Metazoa > Arthropoda > Insecta > Hymenoptera > Apidae > Xylocopa > Xylocopa sonorina. The sequence continues at coordinate 43,097 of NW_027490424.1, read as the reverse complement.
ATAAGATATAATATTCATTGCGAAGTGTCATGTATACCTCGTATTCACTTCAAAAGAATGTAATTGCGACACATCCATGCTAGGAAACAGCGTCTGCAGATGTCTACGCGTCGAGGCAATAAGTTTCTAATGGTTCTTAAAACGCGATATCGCATCTCACTTCTATGATTCATGATAAGATATTATATTCATTGCGAAGTGTCCTGTATACCTCGTATTCACTTCAAAAGAATGTAAGTGCGACTATTCGTTGCTAGGAAATAGCGTTTGCAGATATCTACGTATCGGAGCAATGGAGTTCTAATGCTTCTCAGAACGCCATATCGCATCTCATTTCTATGCTTCATGATAAGATATAATATTCATTGCGAAGTGTCATGTATGCCTCGTATTCACTTCAAAAGAATGTAAATGCGAATCTTCCTTGCTAGGAAATAGCGCTTGCAGATGTCTAGGTTTCGTAGCAATAGTGTTCTAATGCTTCTCAAAACGCGATATCGCATCTCATTTCTATGCTTCATGATAGGATATAATATTCATTGCGAAGTGTCATGTATAGCTCGTATTCACTTCAAAAGAATGTAAGTGCGACACTTCCATGCTAGGAAATAGCGTTTGCTGATGTCTCCGCATCGATGCCATAGAGTTCTAATGCTTCTTAAAACGCGATATCGCATCTCTCTTCTATGTTTCATGATAAGATATAATATTCATTGCGAAGTGTCATGTATACCTCCCATTCACTACAAAAGAATGAGAATGCGACACTTCCATGCTAGGAAATAGCGTCTGGAGATGTCTACGCGTCGAGGCAATAGAGTTCTAATGCTTCTCAAAACGCGATATCGCATATCATTTCTCTGTTTCATGATAAGGTATAATATTCATTGCGAAGTGTCATGTATACCCCGTATTCACTTCAAAAGAATGTAAATGCTACGCTTCCTTGCTAGCAAATAGCGTATTCAGATGTCTACGTATCGTGGCAATAGAATTCTAATGCTACTTAAATCGCGATATCGCTTCTCATTTCTATGTTTCGTGATAAGATATAATATTCATTGCGGAGTGTCATGTACACCTCGTATTCTCTCCAAACGAATGTAAATGCGACACTTCCTTGCTAGGAAATGGCGTATTCAGATGTCTACGTTTCGTAGCAATAGTGTTCTAATGCTACTTAAATCTCGATATCGCATCTCATTTATATGTTTCGTGATAAGTTATAATATTCATTCCGAAGTGTCATGTAAACCTCGAATTCATTTCAAAAGAATGTAAATGCGACTATTGCTTGCTAGGAAATAGCGTTTGCAGATATCTCCACATCGAGGCAATAGAGTTCTAATGCTTCTTAAGACGCGATATCGCATCTCACTTCTATGATTCATGATATGATATAATGTTCATTGCGAAGTGTCATGTATACCTCGTATTCACTTCAAAAGAATGTAAATGCGACTATTCCTTGCTAGGAAATAGCGTTTGCAGATGCCTACGTATCGTAGCAATAGAGTTCTAAAGCTTCGTACAACGCGATATCGCATCTCTCTTCTATGTTTCATGTAAGATATAATATTCATTGCGAAGTGTCATGTATATCTCGTATTCACTTCAAGAGAATGTAAATGCGACTATTGCTTGCTAGGAAATAGCGTTTGCAGATGTCTACGTATCGTAGCAATAAAGTTCCAATGCAACTCAATTCGCGATATCGCATCTCATCTATATGTTTCGTGGTGAGATATAATATTCATTGCGAAGTGTCATGTATACCTCGTATTCACTGCAACAGAATGTAAGTGCGGCACTTCTATGCTAGGAAATAGCGTTTGCAGATGTCTCCGCATCGAGGCCATAGAGTTCTAATGCTTCTTACAACGCGATATCGCATCTCTCTTCTATGTTTCATGATAAGATATAATATTCATTGAGAAGTGTCATGTATACCTCGTATTCACTTCAAAAGAATGTAAATGCGACTATTGCTTGCTAGGAAATAGCGTTTGCAGATGTTTACGTATCGTAGCAATAGAGTTCTAATGCTTCTTGAAACGAGATGTCGCATTTCTATTTCTATGTTTCGTGATGAGATATAATATTCATTGTGGAATGTTATGTATACCTCGTATTCACTTCACAGGAATGTAAATGCGACTATTGCTTGCTAGGAAATAGCGTTTGCAGATGTCTACGTATCGTAGCAATAAAGTTCCAATGCAACTCAATTCGCGATATCGCATCTCATCTATATGTTTCGTGGTGAGATATAATATTCATTGCGAAGTGTCATGTATACCTCGTATTCACTGCAACAGAATGTAAGTGCGGCACTTCTATGCTAGGAAATAGCGTCTGCAAATGCCAACGCATCGAGGCAATAGAGTTCTAATGCTTCTTAAATGCGATATCGCATCTCACTTCTAAGTTTCATGATAAAATATAATACTCATTGCGAAGAGTCATGTATCCTCGTATTCACTTCAAAAGAATGTAAATGCGACTATTACTTGCTGGGAAATAGCGTTTGCAGATATCTCCGCATCGAGGCAATAGGGTTCTAATGCTTCTTAAAACGCGATATCGCATCTCACTTCTATGTTACATGATAAGATATAATATTCATTGCGATGTGTCATGTATACCTCGAATTCACTTCAAAAGAATGTAAACGCGACACTTCCATCCTAGGAAATAGCGTTTGCAGATGTCTACGTATCGTAGCAATAGATTTCTAATGTTTCTCAAAACGCGGTATCGCATCTCATTTCTATGATTCATGGTAAGATATAATATTGATGGCGAAGCGTCATGTATACCTCGTATTCACTCCAAACGAATGTAAATGCGACATTTCCTTGCTAGGAAATAGCGTCTGCAGATGTCTACGTATCGTAGCAATAGAGTTCTAATGCTACTTAAATCGCGATATCGCATCTCATTTAAATTTTTGGTGATAAGATATAATATTCATTGCGGAGTGTCATGCATACCTCCTATTCACTCCAAACAAATGTAAATGCGACACTTCCTTCCTAGGAAATAGCGTCTGCAGATGTCTACGCATCGAGGCGATAGAGTTCTAATGCTTCTTAAAACGCGATATCGCATCTCATTTCTATGTTTCATTATAAGATATAATATTCATTGCGAAGTGACATGTATACCTCGTATTCACATCAAAAGAATGTAAATGCGACTATTCCTTGCTAGATCATAGCGTTTGCAGATGCCTACGTATCGTAGCAATAGAGTTATAATGCTTCTTAGATCGCGGTATCGCATCTCATTTTTATGTTTCGTGATAAGTTACAATATTCATTCCGAAGTGTCATGTAAACCTCGAATTCATTTCAAAAGAATGTAAATGCGACTATTGCTTGCTAGGAAATAGCGTTTGCAGATATCTCCACATGGAGGCAATACGGTTCTAATGCTTCTTAAGACGCGATATCGCATCTCACTTATTTGATACATGATAAGATATAATGTTCATTGTGAAGTGTCATGTATACCTCGTATTCACTTCAAAAGAATGTAAATGCGAATCTTCCTTGCTAGGAAATAGCGTATTCAGATGTCTACGTATCGTAGCAATAAAGTTCTAATGCTACTTAAATCGCGATATCGCATCTCATTTCTATGTTTCGTGATAAGATATAATATTCACTGCGAGGTGTCATGTATACCTCGAATTCACTTCAAAGGAATCTAAATGTGACATTTCCATGCTAGGAAATAGCGTCTGTAGATGTCTACGCGTCGAGGCAATAGAGTTCTAGTGCTTCTTAGATCGTGATATCGCATCTCATTTTTATGTTTCGTGATAAGTTATAATATTCATTCCGAAGTGTCATGTACACCTCGTATTCACTTCAAAAGAATGTAAGTGCGACACTTCCATGCTAGGAAATAGTGTTTGCTGATGTCTCCGCATAGATGCCATAGAGTTCTAATGCTTCTTAAAACGCGATATCGCATCTCTCTTCTATGTTTCATGATAAGATATAATATTCATTGCGAAGTGTCATGTATACCTCGCATTCACTTCAAAAGAATGTAATTGCGACACATCCATGCTAGGAAACAGCGTCTGCAGATGTCTACGCCTCGAGGCAATAAGTTTCTAATGCTTCTTAAAACACGATATCGCATCTCACTTCTATGATTCATGATAAGATATTATATTCATTGCGAAGTGTCCTGTATACCTCGTATTCACTTCAAAAGAATGTAAGTGCGACTATTCGTTGCTAGGAAATAGCGTTTGCAGATATCTACGTATCGGAGCAATGGATTTCTAATGCTTCTCAGAACGCCATATCGCATCTCATTTCTATGCTTCATGATAAGATATAATATTCATTGCGAAGTGTCATGTATGCCTCGTATTCACTTCAAAAGAATGTAAATGCGAATCATCCTTGCTAGGAAATAGCGCTTGCAGATGTCTAGGTTTCGTAGCAATAGTGTTCTAATGCTTCTCAAAACGCGATATCGCATCTCATTTCTATGCTTCATGATAGGATATAATATTCATTGCGAAGTGTCATGTATAGCTCGTATTCACTTCAAAAGAATGTAAGTGCGACACTTCCATGCTAGGAAATAGCGTTTGCTGATGTCTCCGCATCGATGCCATAGAGTTCTAATGCTTCTTAAAACGCGATATCGCATCTCTCTTCTATGTTTCATGATAAGATATAATATTCATTGCGAAGTGCCATGTATACCTCCCATTCACTACAAAAGAATGAGAATGCGACACTTCCATGCTAGGAAATAGCGTCTGGAGATGCCTACGCGTCGAGGCAATAGAGTTCTAATGCTTCTCAAAACGCGATATCGCATCTCATTTCTATGCTTCATGATAAGATATAATATTCATTGCGAAGTGTCATGTACACCTCGTATTCACTTCAAAAGAATGTAAATGCTACGCTTCCTTGCTAGCAAATAGCGTATTCAGATGTCTACGTATCGTGGCAATAGAATTCTAATGCTACTTAAATCGCGATATCGCTTCTCATTTCTATGTTTCGTGATAAGATATAATATTCATTGCGGAGTGTCATGTATACCTCGTATTCTCTCCAAACGAATGTAAATGCGACACTTCCTTGCTAGGAAATGGCGTATTCAGATGTCTACGTTTCGTAGCAATAGTGTTCTAATGCTACTTAAATCTCGATATCGCATCTCATTTATATGTTTCGTGATAAGTTATAATATTCATTCCGAAGTGTCATGTAAACCTCGAATTCATTTCAAAAGAATGTAAATGCGACTATTGCTTGCTAGGAAATAGCGTTTGCAGATATCTCCACATCGAGGCAATAGAGTTCTAATGCTTCTTAAGACGCGATATCGCATCTCACTCCTATGATTCATGATATGATATAATATTCATTGCGAAGTGTTATGTATACCTCGTATTCACTTCAAAAGAATGTAAATGCGACTATTCCTTGCTAGGAAATAGCGTTTGCAGATGCCTACGTATCGTAGCAATAGAGTTCTAAAGCTTCTTACAACGCGATATCGCATCTCTCTTCTATGTTTCATGTAAGATATAATATTCATTGCGAAGTGTCATGTATATCTCGTATTCACTTCAAGAGAATGTAAATGCGACTATTGCTTGCTAGGAAATAGCGTTTGCAGATGTCTGCGTATCGTAGCAATAAAGTTCCAATGCAACTCAATTCGCGATATCGCATCTCATCTATATGTTTCGTGGTGAGATATAATATTCATTGCGAAGTGTCATGTATACCTCGTATTCACTGCAACAGAATGTAAGTGCGGCACTTCTATGCTAGGAAATAGCGTTTGCAGATGTCTCCGCATCGAGGCCATAGAGTTCTAATGCTTCTTACAACGCGATATCGCATCTCTCTTCTATGTTTCGTGATAAGATATAATATTCATTGTGGAATGTTATGTATACCTCGTATTCACTTCAAACGAATGTAAATGCGACTATTGCTTGCCAGGAAATGGCGTTTGCAGATGTCTACGTATCGTAGCAATAGAGTTCTAATGCTTCCTAAAACGAGATATCGCATTTCATTTCGATGTTACGTGATAAGATATAATATTCATTGCGAAATGTCAAGTATACCTCGTATTCACTACCAAACGAATGTAAATGCGACACTTCCTTGCTAGGAAATAGCGTATTCAGATGTCTACGTATCGTAGCAATAGAGTTCTAATGCTACTTAAATCGCGATATCGCATCTCATTTCTATGCTTCGTGATAAGATGTAATATTCATTGCGAAGTGTCATGTACACCTCGTATTCACTTCAAAAGAATGTAAATGCGACACTTCCATCCTAGGAAATAGCGTCTGCAGATGTCTACGCGTCGAGGCAATAGAGTTCTAATGCTTCTTGAAACGCGATATCGCATCTCACTTCTATGTTTCATGATAAGATACAATATTCATTGCGAAGTGTCATGCACACCTCGTATTCACTTCAAAAGAATGTATGTGCGACACTTCCATGCTAGGAAATAGCGTTTGCAGATGTCTCCGCATCGAGGCCATAGAGTTCTAATGCTTCTTAAAACGCGATATCGCATCTCTCTTCTATGTTTCATGATAAGGTATAATATTCATTACGAAGTGTCTTGTATACCTCGTATTCACTTCAAAAGAATGTAAATGCGAATCTTCCTTGCTAGGAAATAGCGTTTGCAGATTTCTACGTATCGTAGCAAAAGTGTCCTAATGCTTCCTAAAACGAGATATCGCATTTCATTTCTATGTTACGTGATAAGATATAATATTCATTGCGAAATGTCAAGTATACCTCGTATTCACTACCAAACGAATGTAAATGCGACACTTCCTTGCTAGGAAATAGCGTATTCAGATGTCTACGTATCGTAGCAATAGAGTTCTAATGCTACTTAAATCGCGATATCGCATCTCATTTCTATGCTTCGTGATAAGATGTAATATTCATTGCGAAGTGTCATGTACACCTCGTATTCACTTCAAAAGAATGTAAATGCGACACTTCCATCCTAGGAAATAGCGTCTGCAGATGTCTACGCGTCGAGGCAATAGAGTTCTAATGCTTCTTGAAACGCGATATCGCATCTCACTTCTATGTTTCATGATAAGATACAATATTCATTGCGAAGTGTCATGCACACCTCGTATTCACTTCAAAAGAATGTATGTGCGACACTTCCATGCTAGGAAATAGCGTTTGCAGATGTCTCCGCATCGAGGCCATAGAGTTCTAATGCTTCATAAAACGCGATATCGCATCTCACTCCTATGTTTCATGATAGGATATAATATTCATTGCGAAGTGTCATATATACCTCGTATTCACTTCAGAAGAATGTAAATGCGACTCTTGCTTGCAAGGAAATAGCGTTTGCAGATGCCTACATATCGTAGCAATAGAATTCTAATGCTTCTTAGATCGCGATATCGCATCTCATTTCTATGTTTCGTGATAAGTTATAATATTCATTCCGAAGTGTCATGTATACCTCGAATTCACTTCAAAAGAATGTAAATGCGACACTTCCATGCTAGGAAATAGCGTTTGCAGATATCTCCGCATCGGGGCAATAGGGTTCTAATGCTTCTTAAAACGCGATGTCGCATCTCACTTCTATGTTACATGATAAGATATAATGTTCATTGCGAAGTGTCATGTATACCTCGTTGTCACTTCAAAAGAATGTAAATGCAAATCTTCCTTGCTAGGAAATAGCGTTTGCAGATGGCTACGTATCGTAGCATTAGAGTTCTCATGCTTTTTAAGACGGGATATCGCATCTCATATCTATCTTTCATGATAAGGTATAATATTCATTGCGAAGTGCTATGTATACCTCGTATTCGCTTCAAAAGAATGTAAATGCGACACTTCCATGCTAGGAAGTAGCGTTTGCAAATGTCTACGTATTGTAGCAATAGAGTTCTAATGCTTGTTAAAACCCAATATCGCATCTCACTTCTGTGTTTCACGATAAGATATAATATTCATTGCGAAGTGTCATGTACTCTCGTCTACACATCAAAAGAATGTAAATGCAACACTTCCTTGCTGGGAATTACCGTTTGCAGATGGCTACGTATCGAAGCAATAGATTTCTCATGCTTCTTAGAACGGGATATCGCATCTCATATCTATGTTTCATGATAAGATATAGTATTCATTGTGCAATGTTATGTATACCTCGCATTCACTTCAAAAGAATGTAAATGCGACACTTCCTTGCTAGGAAATAGCGTATTCAGATGTCTACGTATCGTAGCAATAGAGTTCTAATGCTACTTAAATCGCGATATCGCATCTCATTTCTATGCTTCGTGATAAGATGTAATATTCATTGCGAAGTGTCATGTACACCTCGTATTCACTTCAAAAGAATGTAAATGCGACACTTCCATCCTAGGAAATAGCGTCTGCAGATGTCTACGCGTCGAGGCAATAGAGTTCTAATGCTTCTTGAAACGCGATATCGCATCTCACTTCTATGTTTCATGATAAGATACAATATTCATTGCGAAGTGTCATGCACACCTCGTATTCACTTCAAAAGAATGTATGTGCGACACTTCCATGCTAGGAAATAGCGTTTGCAGATGTCTCCGCATCGAGGCCATAGAGTTCTAATGCTTCTTAAAACGCGATATCGCATCTCACTCCTATGTTTCATGATAGGATATAATATTCATTGCGAAGTGTCATATATACCTCGTATTCACTTCAGAAGAATGTAAATGCGACTCTTGCTTGCAAGGAAATAGCGTTTGCAGATGCCTACATATCGTAGCAATAGAATTCTAATGCTTCTTAGATCGCGATATCGCATCTCATTTCTATGTTTCGTGATAAGTTATAATATTCATTCCGAAGTGTCATGTATACCTCGAATTCACTTCAAAAGAATGTAAATGCGACACTTCCATGCTAGGAAATAGCGTTTGCAGATATCTCCGCATCGGGGCAATAGGGTTCTAATGCTTCTTAAAACGCGATGTCGCATCTCACTTCTATGTTACATGATAAGATATAATGTTCATTGCGAAGTGTCATGTATACCTCGTTGTCACTTCAAAAGAATGTAAATGCAAATCTTCCTTGCTAGGAAATAGCGTTTGCAGATGGCTACGTATCGTAGCATTAGAGTTCTCATGCTTTTTAAGACGGGATATCGCATCTCATATCTATCTTTCATGATAAGGTATAATGTTCATTGCGAAGTGCTATGTATACCTCGTATTCGCTTCAAGAGAATGTAAATGCGACACTTCCATGCTAGGAAGTAGCGTTTGCAAATGTCTACGTATTGTAGCAATAGAGTTCTAATGCTTGTTAAAACCCAATATCGCATCTCACTTCTGTGTTTCACGATAAGATATAATATTCATTGCGAAGTGTCATGTACTCTCGTCTACACATCAAAAGAATGTAAATGAAGCAATAGATTTCTCATGCTTCTTAGAACGGGATATCGCATCTCATATCTATGTTTCATGATAAGATATAGTATTCATTGTGCAATGTTATGTATACCTCGCATTCACTTCAAAAGAATGTAAATGCGACACTTCCTTGCTAGGAAATAGCGTTTGCGGATGTCTGCGTATCGTAGCAATAGAGTTCTAATGCTTCTTGAAACGGGATATCGTATCTCATACCTATGGTTCATGATGAGATATAGTATTCATTGCGAAGTGTTATGTATACCTCTCATTCGCTTCAAATGAAGTTAAATGCGACACTTCTTTGCTAGGAAATAGAGCTTGCAGATTTCAACGTACCGTAGCAATAGAGTTCTAATGCTTCTCATAACGCAATATCATATTACATTTGTATGTTTCATGATAGGATATAATATGCATTGTGGAGTGATATGTATCCCTCGAATACACTTCAAATGATTGTAAATGCGGCACTTCCTTGCTGGGAAATAGCGTTTGCAGGTGTCCACGTATCGAAGCAATAGAGTTCTAATGCATCTTAAATCGCGATGTCGCATCTCATTTCTACGTTTCATGATAAGATATAATATTCAGGTCGAAGTGTCATGTATTCCTCGTACTCACATCAAAAGAATGTAGGTGCGACACTTCCTTGCGAGGAAATAGCGTTTGCAAATGTCTACGTATAGTAGCAATAGAGTTCTAATGCTTGTTAAAACCCGATATTGCATGTCACTTCTGTGTTTCACCATAAGATACAATATTCATTGCGAAGTGTCATGTATTCTCGTCTACAAATCAAAAGAATGTAAATGCAACACTTCCTTGCTAGGAAATAGCGTTTGCAGATGGCTACGTATCGAAGCAATAGATTTCTCATGCTTCTTGAAACGGGATATCGTATCTCATACCTATGGTTCATGATAAGATATAGTATTCATTGCGAAGTGTTATGTATACCTCGCATTCGCTTCAAATGAATGTAAATCCGACACTTCCATGCTAGGAAATAGCGTTTGCAGATGTCTACATATCGAAGCAATAGAGTTATAATGCTTCATATATCTCGATATCGCATCTCATTTCTATGTTTCATGATAAGGTATAATATGCATTGTGGAGTGATATGTATCCCTCGAATACACTTCAAATGATTGTAAATGCGGCACTTCCTTTCTAGGAAATAGCGTTTGCAGATGTCTACGTATCGAAGCAATAGAGTTATAATGCTTCATATATCGCGATATCGCATCTCATATCTATGTTTCATGTTGAGATATAATATTCATTGCGAAGTGTTATGTATACCTCGTATTCGCTTGAAAAGAATGTAAATGCGACACTTCCTTGCTAGGAAGTAGCGTTTGCAGATGTCTACGTATCGAAGCAATAGAGTTCTAAAGCTTCTTAAATCGCGATATTGCATCTCATTTCTATGATTCATGATAAGATATAATATTCATTGTGCAGTGTTATGTATTCTCGTCTACACTTCAAAAGAAAGTAAATGCGACACTTCCTTGCTTGGAAATAGCGCTTGCAGATGACTACCTATCGTAGCAATAGAGTTCTAATGCTTCTTAGAACGCGATATCGCACCTCATTTCTATTTTTCATGATAAGATATAATATTCATTGCGAAGTGTCATGTACTCTCGTCTACACGTCAAAAGAATGTAAATGCAGCACTTCCTTGCTAGGGAATAGCGTTTCCAGATATCTAGGTATCGAAGCAATAGAGTTCTAATGGGGAGGGGTAGAGGTCCTTCTCAGACCCGAGAACCATCCTGTTTGTCTCCATGGACTATGGCAGCGGTCTTATCGTTGCAGAGCTCTGGATCCTATCCTTCGGGCTTCAGGGTCTCTTCTTGTTCACTTCCCGACTCCTCCACCGTCGAGCCCGTCACGCTACCTCGGCGCACATCCCTTCCGCGAACCTGCGGTCTTATTATCCGCCGAAGAGGCGTCTTATGGGTCGCTTCTTCCATCAGCTCGCCAGTCTAATCCGTAGAACGGGGAGAGTGAAGCGACCGGGGGGGGGGGGGGGGGGGTGTGTGTGGAAGGTTCTACCATCGTGTATTTCACGCTCCTCGCAAATACAGCTGTCGCGATGGTCCGTGTCGCGCTTCTCGCATGGGTGGTGATCTGTGAGCTAGTCTAACCGAAGCAGGGGGGGGGGGGGTGAGCGAGCCTTGTGACTTCACTACGTCACAGTACATACAAATTTGCGATTAAGTAGCTATGTGTTCAAATTCGATTCCGAATAATGCACTAGGAAGCATCCCAGATAACAAACGGCAAGATGGTAGCGACACCATGCCGGCACTATATTGCCACTTCCGAGGAGTGTCAACTGATTCGTAGTCATCTGTGACCGGATTCGTTGACTAAAATGCCAGAACGTGTTACCAGCACGTTCTAGACAAGCGAATCGCGCAGAACCAGCACCATGGTGACACGCGTATCATCGCTCCATTCATGAATCTCCTCAGCAATGACGCAGGATCACATTTGGCAATGGGGAACCTGTGCTTTCATACAAATTAGAACCGTTAGATGTCAGTAGATGTTCAGCATATGAGTATTGATAGACATTTTGATGGTCGTTTTCCTATATTTATAGTTATTGAGCGAGTCGTATATATTTCTTTCAATCCATCATAGACTAAAAATATTATTTATAAAAAAATATCAATTATAAAATAAAAATTCATGCTGTTGCGTCCCTAACTTCGCCTTGTGTAATTTTTGAAATAACATGCTGTCATCGTATATAATGTAACCCTCAATTGCATGAATTTGTAACAATAAATTGAAGAAAATATATATAAAATAAGTGTATATATTTTTATGGCAATGTAATTATCGACTTTATTGAAAAAATCGCCCTATCGAGCTAGTTTATAGAAAATAATAAAATCGAGTTCTTATATCTTTGTTTTGTGCCGGTGTATCTATATTGGAATCAAAATAAATAAATTGCACAGTATAGTCATTTTTCATATTTGCTTATAATTTTTATGGAAACAGCTTCCCCATTAGTAAATGTCAGCCTACGCCACAGCCACGCGTGTAGCTATGGTGAGCTGATAGTGTCATTGTCACGGCCGTGTAGCCCGTGTGCTATATCTCGGTGCTTTAATAGTGCCGTGATACGAATGCCGCCCCAGTACTAACAGTATGCCATTTCGAAAGCTGAGTAGGAGCACTTTGTTAGCACAGTTCTGTCACGGAATTCGTTTCATCCGTTGTCATTGGCGTGCCAATCGCTGGCTGTTTGGGATATTGTAGTGCATGAGGCAGACTTGTTCCTTATCATCGTCAAGGAGATGGATTTTCACTCCCCCCTTTTTGAATTTTTTAAATTATTGTTTGGAATTTTTGCCGTTTCTGTATCTCTATGACCGCATTGTGGATTCAACTTATGTACGATCTTTTTGGTCTTCATCTTTTGTTACATGTAATATTATATATGCGATGCACGTTTGTTATGTAATGCTCCGATTTGTAAGCCTCAGATACTTTTATTCTTAGGTGAAGCAACTTATTCGATTAATATATATTTATTAGACATAGATATAAACAATTAGAAAAATGTTATTAAATCGCTATTAAATATGTTGTTGCAATTATATAGTTAAGGTCTGAAGATGTAGATGCAATTAATGTCCGATATTTTACGTGATCCAATCGACGTATCAAGTGAGGCTATGAAATATAAAAATCTTTTATTATTCTTCGACCCCTTTACATGTTACACGAATGATAAGTTCTACAAGACAAGAAGCCTGAATTAGTGAGATATCTAGGAACATAAGCAATTTGTAAGTAACACATCTTTTCTCTTTGAAATATTTGCCTTTGCATAGAATAGAACGTATAGATATAATTGCCTGTTTTGTACCCATTTCGGTCCAATTCTATTATAGCCTTTGAGCAGAAGTAATATTGATTATACCTGATTTTTGCAATAGTTCTTTAATTAACAGATTTTATTAACCTAGAATCATCATTTGACGGATGTATCAATCTACTTTGTAGCTCCATCAGTTTCTTTTTCTGCTCGCTACTTTCCATTTTCAGTTCCGTATACTTATCCTTTATCACCATCATATATGTTGCGTAAAATTACAATAACTTTTTGTCCTCAAATTTTGCGGATATTTCAATTAAATTTCCTTTGATTAAATAAACGGAAATTAAAAAACAGTGGCACGTACCATTTCTTGGAAACGTTGCATCGTAATTTGCATCTGACTGTTTTGAAAGGCACGCACTTTACTTAACGTTTGCAATGATTCGGTTAGCGAAGTAAAGTAATATTCTACTTTCGAAATTGTTGGCTCTTGTAATTCTAAGGCAAATATATTCATCTGTCGACATCGTGAACATTGTTTTTTGGCAAAATTCCAGAAAAACAAATATACTATAAGTAAAATAATAAACATCATAATATTAAATTTAACTCTGTTCATCGTTGCCTTGTTGGACACATCCATAGCAATATACAGGGTGGGGCAGTAATAATTAGCACCTCAGATATCCACGAAACTATAAGTTTCATAGAAGTTTTTGCTAATATAAAATTGCACAGTACAAAGGGGCCATCCGTTGATGAAAATAGTTTTTTTATAAGTGGAGTTATGTTGGACATATGAAGGTTACCTTCATTTTTTAAAATGAATTGGTATGTCCATTCTTCCGCAATATGATAGAGCATTTTAAAGCAAGTTTAACGATCAGTAACATGAAGGCATTGAAGGTTACAAAAAGTAAAGAAAGGCGATAATACTCACGGTTTTGATAGTAAATGAAACATACGTATTGTAAACAGTGGTGGAAGGCGTAATACTTACCGTTTACTTCACTGTGAATAAATACTTTTCGAAGGGCATTTCAATAGTTTGCAGCATAAGTTAAACATGATAAGATTAGTATTGAAAAATCGGTTCGAATACGTTTGGTTAGGCTGTTCTTTGTGTCGTTCATTTTATAAGTACTGAGCTGCGGATTCCTGAGGACAGCTCACAAAATTGTTGAACTATGGAAGATTATCATTGTGAATTTGAATCAAAAGGTAATTAAATTCCATTAGATTGTAAACAGATCTCAATGTTTCATTTTAGATAGTAAGATTAAATACTCTTTACAAAATTACACGAATGGATACATACCTTTCTGTTATTATTATTTCATAAAGAATTATAATTGCAATTATATAGTTCATTACGATAAAAAATATTTCTCAGAAAATTCTAAATATTAAATTAAAGAATCAAGTAAAACATTTTTAATAATTACGAATATGAAAAATACTTGAACATTCCAATAGAAAGATATCTAAGCAGAAGTTAGAAAAGTCAAACATTCAATTTCAATTCCAGAATTCATCTATAAGAGGTAAAATGTTTCGAAAGCTTTAATTACAGTCTTTAATGCAAGCAGTTGGGCAGTATTTCAATTTTTAAGAAAATTGATGAAAGTCAACCATTTTGAAGTGGTCAGAATCTTTGTCGTTTGAGCAATAAGTGAATAACAAATAACTGCATAAATTCCAGGCTTAAAAACATATGGATTAAATCCTATGCAGACTCGTTTATGAGCTAGTTACTAAATAATAATCCACACTAAGTAATCATTTTAAAACTTAAACGATTACATCTCGCGAACTTTCAAAGATATCAGAAGCGTGAAAAGTATGTGGTTTATCAAAAACTCTTCTAAAAGAACGGACGAAGCCAATAGAAATCTTTGTTGAAGTAAGCAAGTTCTAAAGTTCTAAGCAACGCGATGGCCCTTATCTGCCTATGTTCATAGCAAGTAAGTTCTGAATTTCTATGAAATCCGATGGAATTCCTCACTACTAACGTTTCAAAGTAAGTTCTCAAATTCTCAATTCTACGTTTAAAACTATGTGTGTTCCATATATCTATGTAAAGTGATGGTTCCTATTAGTTGTAACGGAAACCTATATATAGTAAGTCAGGGAAGCTCGAAGGGGTTAATTATCTAAATGCTTTAAGGTGTAAAACGTACTTTAATCTAAAGCGATCTATCGTTCCAAGGTACCCGCTCACGTACAACTTTTCTTGGGGGTCAGCTGCTCAAAAAGTAGCAAAGGGATAGACTACACGACCCCGGGAACCCTGGGGCGGAACAACCCTTGAAACTTCGAAATGCTCCTCTTCTCGACTACGCCTAGCCAAGTACACACACTCAGGTCGCGAGATACTGAAGTCACGGCATGTTTATTTATGGTCTCGACGTGGATTTAACTAACAAGGGCTACGGGAAACTACGCAACACGCCGCAAATTACCGGGTATCATAACTCGCTTCACGATATAAGATACAATATACAATATGCGACACAAGAAATGGGACACTTTAGCGAATAAGCTCTCACGTTCTCTTCTTCAGGTTCCTTGAATTCGCTGGTGGTCCTCGGGTCTCCTGCATCTTCCTCGGGGCTCCTTGGTGGAGTGGGCTGTAGGCTTCGGTATTGTTCGAGTCCATCGATCAGTGGATTTCGGCGATTTCCTCTTCTCGCCCCCTTGGGTGTCCCATGGCCCACCTGCAGGGCCGCTGGACTTTTGACTTCTTTTTAGGGAGTTAAGGATGGTTGAGGACCTTCTCACATCCCAGAGCATTATATAGCACAAAAGCAGATAAGCATAATGCGATGCATAGAGCTTTACAACATTCTAACTTACTTTGAACTGTTTATATGAAATGCAATATTGAGGTGTATGAAGCATGACAAATTAAATGCTTCGGCACCTGGACATCTAGAAACGCTATCCCCGGGCAAGAAAGTGTAGGGTTCACACTCAATTCATGTGCAGAAGCAGATAAACATAACGCGATGCTATGAATATTACATCTTTTCATGAAATATAGAAGTAAGATGCGCAATCGCGTTTTACGAAGCATTAGAACTCTATTGCATCTAAACCTTCAGATATAGAAACGATATTCCGTAGCAAGGAAGTGATCCATTTACATTCATTTGAAGTATAGAGGAGATATACATAACACGTTGCATTGAAATTACATCTTATCATGTGACTTAGAATTGATATGCGATATCGCGTTTTATAAAGAGTTAGAAATCTATTGCTTCGATGCGTAGACATCTAGAAACGCAATTTCCTAGCCAAGAAGTGTGGCATTTGCATTCTTTTGAAGTGTAGACGAGGTATACATAACACTTCGCAATGAATATTATATCTTATCATGAAACATACATGAGATGCGATATCGCGATTTAAGAAGCTTTAGAACTTTATTGCTACGATACGTAGACATCTGCAAACGCTATTTCCTAGCAAGGAAGTGTCGCATTTACATTCTTTTGAAGTGAATACGAGGTGTACATGACACCTCGCATTGAATATTATATCTTATCACAAAACATAGAAATGAGATGCGATATCGCGATTTAAGTAGCATTAGAACTCTATTGCTACGATACGTAGACATCTGCAAACGCTATTTCCTAGCAAGCAATAGTCGCATTTACTTTCTTTTCAATTGAATACGAGGTGTACATGACACTTCGCAATGAATATTATATCTTATCACGAAACATAGAAATGAGATACGATATCGCGTTCTAAGAAGTATTAGAACTGTATTGCCTCGACGCGTAGACATCTGCAAACGCTATTTCCTAGCATGGAAGTGTCGCACTTACATTCTTTTGAAGTGAATACGAGGTATACATGACACTTCGCAATGAATATTATACCTTATCATGTAACATAGAAATGAGATGCGATATCGCGATTTAAGAAGCATTCGAACTCTATTGCTACGATACGTAGGCATCTGCAAACGCTATTTCCTAGCAAGGAAGATTCGCACTTACATTCTTTTGAAGTGAATACAAGGTATACATGAGACTTCGCTATGAATATTATATCTCATCACGAAACATATACATGGGATGCGATATCGCGATTTAAGTAGCATTAGAGCTCTATTGCTACGATACGTAGACATCTGCGAACGCTATTTCCCAGCAAGCAATAGTCGCATTTACATTCTTTTGAATTGAATACGAGGTATACATGACACTTCGCAATGAATATTATACCTTATCACGAAATATATAGATGAGATGCGATATCGCGATTTAAGTAGTATTAAAACTTTATTGCTACGATACGGAGACATCTGCAAACGCTATTTCCTAGCAAGCAATAGTCGCATTTACAATCTTTTGAAGTGAATACGAGGTATACATGACACTTCGCAATGAAAATTATATCTTATCTCGAAACATAGAAGTGAGATGTGATATCGCGATTTAAGTAGCATTAGAAATCTATTGCTACGATACGTAGACATCTGCAAACGCTATTTCCTAGCAAGCAGTAGTCGGATTTACATTCTTTTGAAGTGAATACGAGGTATACATGACACTTCGCAATGAATATTATATCTTATCATGAAACACAGAAGAGGGATGCGATATCGCGATTTAAGTAGCATTAGAACCCTTTTGCTACGATACGTAGACATCTGAAAACGCTATTTCCTAGCAAGGAAGTGTCGCATTTACATTCTTTTGAAGTGAATACGAGATATACATGACACTTCGCAATGAATATTATATCTTATCATGAAACATAGGAATGAGGTGCTATATCGCGTTTTGAGAAGCATTAGAACACTATTGCTAATATACGTAGACATCTGCAAACTCTATTTCCTACCATGGAAATGTCGCACTTACATTCCATTGAAGTGAATACGAGGTATACATAACATTACACAATGAATATTATATCTTATTACGAAACATAGAAATGAAATACGACATCTCGTTTTCAGAAGCATAAGTACTC
This sequence comes from Xylocopa sonorina, assembly GCF_050948175.1. NCBI lineage: Eukaryota > Metazoa > Arthropoda > Insecta > Hymenoptera > Apidae > Xylocopa > Xylocopa sonorina. The sequence goes on along the minus strand of NW_027490424.1, from coordinate 24,780 downwards.
TATTGCTGTGATACGTAGACATCTGCAAACGCTATTTCCTAGCATGGAAGTGTCGCATCTACAATCTTTTGAAGTGAATGCGAGGTATACATAACACTCCACAATGAATATTATATCTTATCACGAAACATAGAAATGGAATGCGACATCTCGTTTTAAGTAGCATTAGAACTCCATTCTTACGATACGTGGTCATCTGGAAACGCTATTTCCTAGCAAGGAAGTGTCGCTTTTACATTATTTTGAAGTGAATAAGAGGTATACATGACACTTCGCAATGAAAATTATATCTTATCTCGAAACATAGAAGTGAGATGTGATATCGCGTTTTAGGAAGCATTAGAACTCTATTGCTACGATACGTAGACATCTGCAAACGCTATTTCCTAGCAAGGAAGTTTCGCATTTACATTCATTTGAAGCGAATACGAGGTATACATGACACTTCGCAATGAATATTATACCTTATCTCGATGCATAGAAGTGAGATGCGACATCTCGTTTTAAGAAGCATTAGAACTCTGTTGCTACGATACGTAGACATCTGCAAACGCTATTTCCAAGCATGGAAGTGTCGCATTTACATTCTTTTGAAGTGAATACGAGGTATACATGACACTTCGCAATGGATATTATATCTTATCATGAAACATAGAAGTGAGATGCGATATCGCGTTTGAAGAAGCATTAGAACTCTATTGCTACGATACGTAGACATCTGCAAACGCTATTTCCCAGCATGCAAGTGTCGCATTTACATTCTTTTGAAGTGAATACGAGGTATACATGACACTTCGCAATGAATATTATATCTTAGCAAGAATCATAGAGGAAATATGCGATATCGCGTCTTAAGAAGCATTAGAACTCTGTTTTTACGATACGTAGACATCTGCAAACAATATTTCCTAGCAAGGAAGTGTCGCATTTACAGTCGTTTGAAGTGAATGCGAGGTATACATAACACTCCACAATGAATATTATATCTTATCACGAAGCATAGAAATGGAATGCGACATCTCGTTTTAAGGAGCATTAGAACTCCATTCTTACGATACGTGGTCATCTGGAAACGCTATTTCCTAGCAAGGAAGTGTCGCTTTTACATTCTTTTGAAGTGAATAAGAGGTATACATGACACTTCGCAATGAAAATTATATCTTATCTCGAAACATAGAAGTGAGATGTGATATCGCGTTTTAGGAAGCATTAGAACTCTATTGCTACGATACGTAGACATCTGCAAAAGCTATTTCCTAGCAAGGAAGCTTCGCATTTACATTCATTTGAAGTGAATACGAGGTATACATGACACTTCGCAATGAATATTATACCTTATCTCGATACATAGAAGTGAGATGCGACATCTCGTTTTAAGAAGCATTAGAACTCTGTTGCTACGATACGTAGACATCTGCAAACGCTATTTCCAAGCATGGAAGTGTCGCATTTACATTCTTTTGAAGTGAATACGAGGTATACATGACACTTCGCAATGGATATTATATCTCTTCACGAAACATAGAAGGGAGATGCGACATCGCGTTTTAAGAAGCATTAAAACTTTATGGCCTCGATGCGGAGACACCTACAAACGCTATTTCCTAGCATGGAAGTGTCGCATTTACATTTGGTTGGAGTGAATGCGAGGTACACATGACACTTCGCAATGAATATTATATCTTATCACGAAACATAGAAATGAGATGCGATATCGCGATTTAAGTAGCATTAGAACTCTATTGCTACGATACTTAGACATCTGAATACGCTATTTCCTAGCAAGGAAGTGTCGCATTTACATTCTCTTGAAGTGAATACGAGGCGTACATGACACCTCGCAGTGAATATTATATCTTATCACAAAACATAGAAATGAGATGCGATATCGCGTCTTAAGAAGCATTAGAACCCTATTGCCTTAATGGGGAGATATCTGCAAACGCTATTTCCTCGCATTGAAGTGTCGCATTTACATTCTTTTGAAGTGAGTTCGATGTATACATGACACTTCGCAATGAATATTATATCTTATCAAGAAACACATAAATGTGATGCGATATCGCGATTTAAGTAGCACTAGAACTCTATTGCTACGATACATAGACATCTGCGAACGCTATTTCCTAGCAAGCAATAGTCGCATTTACTTTCTTTTGAATTGAATACGAGGTGTACATGACACTTCGCAATGAATATTATATCTTATCACGAAACATAGAAATGAGATACGATATCGCGTTCTAAGAAGTATTAGAACTGTATTGCCTCGACGCGTAGACATCTGCAAACGCTATTTCCTAGCATGGAAGTGTCGCACTTACATTCTTTTGAAGTGAATACGAGGTATACATGACACTTCGCAATGAATATTATACCTTATCATGTAACATAGAAATGAGATGCGATATCGCGATTTAAGAAGCATTCGAACTCTATTGCTACGATACGTAGGCATCTGCAAACGCTATTTCCTAGCAAGGAAGATTCGCACTTACATTCTTTTGAAGTGAATACAAGGTATACATGAGACTTCGCTATGAATATTATATCTCATCACGAAACATATACATGAGATGCGATATCGCGATTTAAGTAGCATTAGAGCTCTATTGCTACGATACGTAGACATCTGCGAACGCTATTTCCCAGCAAGCAATAGTCGCATTTACATTCTTTTGAATTGAATACGAGGTATACATGACACTTCGCAATGAATATTATACCTTATCACGAAATATATAGATGAGATGCGATATCGCGATTTAAGTAGCATTAAAACTTTATTGCTACGATACGGAGACATCTGCAAACGCTATTTCCTAGCAAGCAATAGTCGCATTTACAATCTTTTGAAGTGAATACGAGGTATACATGACACTTCGCAATGAATATTATATCTTATCACGAAACACATAAATGTGATGCGATATCGCGATTTAAGTAGCATTAGAACTCTATTGCTACGATACGTAGACACCTGAATGAGCTATTTCCTAGCAAGGAAGTGTTGCATTTACATTCTTTTGAATTGAATACGAGGTATACATGACACTTCGCAATGCATGTTATACCTTATCATGAAACATTGAAGAGTGATGCGATATCGCGTTGTAAGAAGCATTAGAACTCTATGGCCTCGATGCGGAGACATCTGCAAACGCTATTTCCTAGCATGGAAGTGTCGCACTTACATTCTTTTGAAGTGAATACCAGGTATACATGACACTTCGCAATGAATATTATACCTTATCACGAAATATATAGATGAGATGCGACATCGCGATTTAAGTAGAATTAGAAATTCATTGCTACGATACGGAGACATCTGCAAACGCAATTTCCTAGCAAGCAATAGTCGCATTTACAATCTTTTGAAGTGAATATGAGGTATACATGAGACTTCGCAATGAATATTATATCTCATCACGAAACATATAAATGAGATGCGATATCGCGTTTTAAGAAGCATTAGAACTCTGTTGCTACGATACGTAGACATCTGCAAACGCTATTTCCAAGCATGGAAGTGTCGCATTTACATTCTTTTGAAGTGAATACGAGGTATACATGACACTTCGCAATGAATATTATATCTTATCATGAAACATAGGAATGAGGTGATATATCGCGTTTTGAGAAGCATTAGAACACTATTGCTAATATACGTAGACATCTGCAAACTCTATTTCCTACCATGGAAATGTCGCACTTACATTCCATTGAAGTGAATACGAGGTATACATAACATTACACAATGAATATTATATCTTATTACGAAACATAGAAATGAAATACGACATCTCGTTTTCAGAAGCATAAGTACTCTATTGCTGTGATACGTAGACATCTGCAAACGCTATTTCCTAGCATGGAAGTGTCGCATTTACATTCTTTTGAAGTGAATACGAGGTATACATGACACTTCGCAATGAATATTATATCTTATCAAGAATCATAGAGGAAATATGCGATATCGCGTCTTAAGAAGCATTAGAACTCTATTTTTACGATACGTAAACATCTGCAAACAATATTTCCTAGCAAGGAAGTGTCGCATTTACAATCTTTTGAAGTGAATGCGAGGTATACATAACACTCCACAATGAATATTATGTCTTATCACGAAACATAGAAATGGAATGCGACATCTCGTTTTAAGTAGCATTAGAACTCCATTCTTACGATACGTGGTCATCTGGAAACGCTATTTCCTAGCAAGGAAGTGTCGCTTTTACATTATTTTGAAGTGAATAAGAGGTATACATGACACTTCGCAATGAAAATTATATCTTATCTCGAAACATAGAAGTGAGATGTGATATCGCGTTTTAGGAAGCATTAGAACTCTGTTGCTACGATACGTAGACATCTGCAAACGCTATTTCCAAGCATGGAAGTGTCGCATTTACATTCTTTTGAAGTGAATACGAGGTATACATGACACTTCGCAATGGATATTATATCTTATCATGAAACATAGAAGTGAGATGCGATATCGCGTTTTAAGAAGCATTAGAACCCTATTGCTACGATACGTAGACATCTGCAAACGCTATTTCCTAGCATGGAAGTGTCGCATTTACATTCTTTTGAAGTGAATACGAGATATACATGACACTTCGCAATGAATATTATATCTTATCATGAAACATAGGAATGAGGTGCTATATTGCGTTTTGAGAAGCATTAGAACACTATTGCTAATATACGTAGACATCTGCAAACTCTATTTCCTACCATGGAAATGTCGCACTTACATTCCATTGAAGTGAATACGAGGTATACATAACATTACACAATGAATATTATATCTTATTACGAAACATAGAAATGAAATACGACATCTCGTTTTCAGAAGCATAAGTACTCTATTGCTGTGATACGTAGACATCTGCAAACGCTATTTCCTAGCATGGAAGTGTCGCATTTACATTCTTTTGAAGTGAATACGAGGTATACATGACACTTCGCAATGAATATTATATCTTATCATGAAACATAGAAGTGAGATGCGATATCGCGTTTGAAGAAGCATTAGAACTCTATTGCTACGATACGTAGACATCTGCAAACGCTATTTCCTAGCATGCAAGTGTTGCATTTACATTCTTTTGAAGTGAATACGAGGTATACATGACACTTCGCAATGAATATTATATCTTATTACGAAACATAGAAATGAAATACGACATCTCGTTTTCAGAAGCATAAGTACTCTATTGCTGTGATACGTAGACATCTGCAAACGCTATTTCCTAGCATGGAAGTGTCGCATTTACATTCTTTTGAAGTGAATACGAGGTATACATGACACTTCGCAATGAATATTATATCTTATCATGAAACATAGAAGTGAGATGCGATATCGCGTTTGAAGAAGCATTACAACTCTATTGCTACGATACGTAGACATCTGCAAACGCTATTTCCTAGCATGCAAGTGTTGCATTTACAATCTTTTGAAGTGAATGCGAGGTATACATAACACTCCACAATGAATATTATATCTTATCACGAAACATAGAAATGGAATGCGACATCTCGTTTTAAGGAGCATTAGAACTCCATTCTTACGATACGTGGTCATCTGGAAACGCTATTTCCTAGCAAGGAAGTGTCGCTTTTACATTCTTTTGAAGTGAATAAGAGGTATACATGACACTTCGCAATGAAAATTATATCTTATCTCGGAACATAGAAGTGAGATGTGATATCGCGTTTTAGGAAGCATTAGGACTCTATTGCTACGATACGTAGACATCTGCAAACGCTATTTCCTAGCAAGGAAGTTTCGCATTTACATTCATTTGAAGTGAATACGAGGTATACATGACACTTCGCAATGAATATTATACCTTATCATGTAACATAGAAATGAGATGCGATATCGCGATTTAAGAAGCATTCGAACTCTATTGCAACGATACGTAGACATCTGCAAACGCTATTTCCTAGCATGGAAGTGTCGCACTTACATTCTTTTGAAGTGAATACGAGGTATACATGACACTTCGCAATGAATATTATACCTTATCATGTAACATAGAAATGAGATGCGATATCGCGATTTAAGAAGCATTCGAACTCTATTGCTACGATACGTAGACATCTGCGAACGCTATTTCCCAGCAAGCAATAGTCGCATTTACATTCTTTTGAATTGAATACGAGGTATACATGACACTTCGCAATGAATATTATACCTTATCACGAAATATATAGATGAGATGCGATATCGCGATTTAAGTAGCATTAAAACTTTATTGCTACGATACGGAGACATCTGCAAACGCTATTTCCTAGCAAGCAATAGTCGCATTTACAATCTTTTGAAGTGAATACGAGGTATACATGACACTTCGCAATGAATATTATACCTTATCTCGATACATAGAAGTGAGATGCGACATCTCGTTTTAAGAAGCATTAGAACTCTGTTTCTACGATACGTAGACATCTGCAAACGCTATTTCCAAGCATGGAAGTGTCGCATTTACATTCTTTTGAAGTGAATACGAGGTATACATGACACTTCGCAATGGATATTATATCTTATCATGAAACATAGAAGTGAGATGCGATATCGCGTTTTAAGAAGCATTAGAACTCTATTGCTACGATACGTAGACATCTGCAAACGCTATTTCCTAGCATGGAAGTGTCGCATTTACATTCTTTTGAAGTGAATACGAGATATACATGACACTTCGCAATGAATATTATATCTTATCATGAAACATAGGAATGAGGTGCTATATTGCGTTTTGAGAAGCATTAGAACACTATTGCTAATATACGTAGACATCTGCAAACTCTATTTCCTACCATGGAAATGTCCCATTACATTCCATTGAAGTGAATACGAGGTATATATAACATTACACAATGAATATTATATCTTATTACGAAACATAGAAATGAAATACGACATCTCGTTTTCAGAAGCATAAGTACTCTATTGCTGTGATACGTAGACATCTGCAAACGCTATTTCCTAGTATGGAAGTGTCGCATTTACATTCTTTTGAAGTGAATACGAGGTATACATGTCACATCGCAATGAATATTATATCTTATCACGAAACATAGATGTGACATGCGATATCGCGGTTAAAGAATCGCTAGAACTCTATTGCTACGAAACGTAGACATCTGCAAACGCTACTTCCTAGCATGGATGTGTCGCATTTACATTCCTTTGAAGTGAATACGAGGTATACATGACACTTCGCAATAAATATTATATCTTATCATGAAAGATAGAAGTGAGATGCTATATCGCGTATTGAGAAGCATTAGATCTCTATTGCTAATATACGTTGACATCTGCAAACGCTATTTCCTTGCATGGATGTGTCGCATTTACATTCTTGTGATGTGAATACGAGGTATACATGACACTCCACAATGAATATTATACCTTATTACGAAACATGGAAATGAAATGCGATATCGCGTTTGAAGAAGCATTAGAACTCTATTGCTACGATACGTAGACATCTGCAAACGCTATTTCCTAGCATGCAAGTGTTGCATTTACAATCTTTTGAAGTGAATGCGAGGTATACATAACACTCCACAATGAATATTATATCTTATCACGAAACATAGAAATGGAATGCGACATCTCGTTTTAAGGAGCATTAGAACTCCATTCTTACGATACGTGGTCATCTGGAAACGCTATTTCCTAGCAAGGAAGTGTCGCTTTTACATTCTTTTGAAGTGAATAAGAGGTATACATGACACTTCGCAATGAAAATTATATCTTATCTCGGAACATAGAAGTGAGATGTGATATCGCGTTTTAGGAAGCATTAGAACTCTATTGCTACGATACGTAGACATCTGCAAACGCTATTTCCTAGCAAGGAAGTTTCGCATTTACATTCATTTGAAGTGAATACGAGGTATACATGACACTTCGCAATGAATATTATACCTTATCATGTAACATAGAAATGAGATGCGATATCGCGATTTAAGAAGCATTCGAACTCTATTGCAACGATACGTAGACATCTGCAAACGCTATTTCCTAGCATGGAAGTGTCGCACTTACATTCTTTTGAAGTGAATACGAGGTATACATGACACTTCGCAATGAATATTATACCTTATCATGTAACATAGAAATGAGATGCGATATCGCGATTTAAGAAGCATTCGAACTCTATTGCTACGATACGTAGACATCTGCGAACGCTATTTCCCAGCAAGCAATAGTCGCATTTACATTCTTTTGAATTGAATACGAGGTATACATGACACTTCGCAATGAATATTATACCTTATCACGAAATATATAGATGAGATGCGATATCGCGATTTAAGTAGCATTAAAACTTTATTGCTACGATACGGAGACATCTGCAAACGCTATTTCCTAGCAAGCAATAGTCGCATTTACAATCTTTTGAAGTGAATACGAGGTATACATGACACTTCGCAATGAATATTATACCTTATCTCGATACATAGAAGTGAGATGCGACATCTCGTTTTAAGAAGCATTAGAACTCTGTTTCTACGATACGTAGACATCTGCAAACGCTATTTCCAAGCATGGAAGTGTCGCATTTACATTCTTTTGAAGTGAATACGAGGTATACATGACACTTCGCAATGGATATTATATCTTATCATGAAACATAGAAGTGAGATGCGATATCGCGTTTTAAGAAGCATTAGAACTCTATTGCTACGATACGTAGACATCTGCAAACGCTATTTCCTAGCATGGAAGTGTCGCATTTACATTCTTTTGAAGTGAATACGAGATATACATGACACTTCGCAATGAATATTATATCTTATCATGAAACATAGGAATGAGGTGCTATATTGCGTTTTGAGAAGCATTAGAACACTATTGCTAATATACGTAGACATCTGCAAACTCTATTTCCTACCATGGAAATGTCCCATTACATTCCATTGAAGTGAATACAAGGTATACATAACATTACACAATGAATATTATATCTTATTACGAAACATAGAAATGAAATACGACATCTCGTTTTCAGAAGCATAAGTACTCTATTGCTGTGATACGTAGACATCTGCAAACGCTATTTCCTAGTATGGAAGTGTCGCATTTACATTCTTTTGAAGTGAATACGAGGTATACATGTCACATCGCAATGAATATTATATCTTATCACGAAACATAGATGTGACATGCGATATCGCGGTTAAAGAATCGCTAGAACTCTATTGCTACGAAACGTAGACATCTGCAAACGCTACTTCCTAGCATGGATGTGTCGCATTTACATTCCTTTGAAGTGAATACGAGGTATACATGACACTTCGCAATAAATATTATATCTTATCATGAAAGATAGAAGTGAGATGCTATATCGCGTATTGAGAAGCATTAGATCTCTATTGCTAATATACGTTGACATCTGCAAACGCTATTTCCTTGCATGGATGTGTCGCATTTACATTCTTGTGATGTGAATACGAGGTATACATGACACTCCACAATGAATATTATACCTTATTACGAAACATGGAAATGAAATGCGACATCTCGTTTTAAGAAGCATTAGAACTCTATCGCTGCGATACGTAGACATCTGCAAACGCTATTTCCTAGCATGGAAGTTTCGCATTTACATTCTTTTGAAGTGAATACGAGGTATACATGACACTTCGCAATGAATATTATATCTTATCATGAAACATAGAAGTGAGATGCGATATCGCGTTCTAAGAAGCATTAGAACCCTATTGTTACGATACGTAGACATCTGCAAACGCTACTTCCTAGCATGGAAGTGTCGCATTTACATTCTTTTGAAGTGAATACGAGATACACATGACACTTCGCAATGAATATTACATCTTATCATGAAACATAGAAGTGAGATGCGTTATCGAGTTTTAGGAAGCGTTAGAACTCTATTGCCTCGATACGTAGACATCTGCAAACGCTATTTCCTAGCATGGAAGTGTCGAATTTACATTCTTTTGAAGTGAGTACGAGATACACATGACACTTCGCAATGAATATTACATCTTATCATGAAACATAGAAGTGAGATGCGTTATCGAGTTTTAGGAAGCGTTAGAACTCTATTGCCTCGATACGTAGACATCTGCAAACGCTATTTCCTAGCATGGAAGTGTCGAATTTACATTCTTTTGAAGTGAGTACGAGGTATACATAACACTCCATAATGAATATTATATCTTCTCATGAAGCATAGCAGTGAGATGCGATATCGCGATTTAGGAAGCATTAGAACTCTATTGCTGCGATACGTAGACATCTGCAAACGCTATTTCCTAGCATGCAAGTTTCGCATTTACATTCTTTTGAAGTGAATACGAGATATACATGAAACTTCGCAATGAATATTATATCTTATCATGAAACATAGGAATGATTTGCGATATCTCGCTTTGAGAAGCATTAGAACTCTATTGCTAGGATACATAGACATCTGCAAACGCTATTTCCTAGCATGGAAGTTTCGCATTTACATTCTTTTGAAGTGAAAACGAGGTATACATGACACTTCGCAATGAATATTATATCTTATCATGAAACATAGGAATGAGGTGCTATATCGCGTTTTGAAGAGCATTAGAACTCTATTGCTACGATACGTAGACATCTGCAAACGCTATTTCCTAGCATGGATGTGTCTTATTTACGTTCTTTTGAAGTGAATACGAGGTATACATAACACTCCACAATGAATATTATATCTTATCACGAAACATAGAAATGAAATGCGACATCTCGTTTTAAGAAGCATTAGAACTCTATTGCTACGATACGTAGACATCTGCAAACGCTAAATCCTAGCATGGAAGTGTCGCATTTAGATTCTTTTGAAGTGAGTACGAGGTATACATGATACATCGCAATGTATATTATATCTTATCATGAAACATAGAAGTGAGATGCGATATCGCGTTCTAAGCAGCATTAGAACTCTATTGCTACGATACGTAGACATCTGCAAACGCTATTTCCTAGCATGGAAGTGTCTTATTTACATTCTATTGAAGTGAATACGAGGTATACATGACACTTCGCAATGAATATTATATCTTATCATGAAACATAGAAGTGAGATGCGATATCGCGTTCTAAGAAGTATTAGAACTCTATTGCTACGATACGTAGACATCTGCAAACGATATTTCCAAGCATGGAAGGGTCGCATTTACATTCTTTTGAAGTGAATACGAGATATACATGACACTTCGCAATGAATATTATATCTTATCATGAAACATAGAAGTGAGATGCGATATCGCTTTCTAAGAAGCATTAGAACTCTATTGCTACGATACGTAGACATCTGCAAAGGCTATTTCCTAGCATGGAAGGGTCGCATTTACATTCTTTTGAAGTGAGTACGAGGTATACATGACACTTGGCAATGAATATTACATCTTATCATGAAACATAGAAGTGATATGCGATATCGCGTTCAAAGAAGCAATAGAACTCTATCGCTACGATACGTAGACATCTGCAAACGCTATTTCCTAGCATGGAAGTTTCGCATTTACATTCTTTTGAAGTGAATACGAGATATACATGACTTTTCGCAATGAATATTATATCTTATCATGAAACATAGGAATGATTTGCGATATCTCGTTTTGAGAAGCATTAGAACTCTATTGCTAGGACACGTAGACATCTGCAAACGCTATTTCCTAGCATGGAAGTGTCGCATTTACATTCTTTTGAAGTGAATACGAGGTATACATGACACTTCGCAATAAATATTGTATCTTATCATGAAAGATAGAAGTGAGATGCGATATCGCGTTTTAAGAAGCATTAGAACCCTATTGCTACGATACGTAGACATCTGCAAACGCTACTTCCTAGCATGGAAGTGTCGCATTTACATTCTTTTGAAGTGAATACGAGGTATACATGACACTTCGCAATAAATATTATACCTTATCGTGAAAGATAGAAGTGATATGCGATATCGCGTATTGAGAAGCATTAGATCTCTATTGCTAATATACGTTGACATCTGCAAACGCTATTACCTTGCATGGATGTGTCGCATTTACATTCTTGTGATGTGAGTACGAGGTATACATGACACTCCACAATGCATATTATATCTTATTGCGAAACATGGAAATGAAATGCGACATCTCGTTTAAAGAAGCATTAGAACTCTATCGCTACGGTACGTAGACATCTGCAAACGCTATTTCCTAGCATGGAAGTTTCGCATTTACATTCTTTTGAAGTGAATACGAGGTATACATGACACTTCGCAATGAATATTACATCTTATCATGAAACATAGAAGTGATATGCGATATCGCGTTCAAAGAAGCAACAGAACTCTATCGCTACGATACGTTGACATCTGCAAACGCAATTTCCTAGCATGGAAGTGTCGCATTTACATTCTTTTGAAGTGAATACGAGGTATACATGACACTTCGCAATAAATATTATATCTTATCATGAAAGATAGGAATGAGATGCGATATCGCGTATTGAGAAGCATTAGATCTCTATTGCAAATATACGTTGACATCTGCAAACGCTATTACCTTGCATGGATGTGTCGCATTTACATTCTTGTGATGTGAGTACGAGGTATACATGACACTCCACAATGAATATTATATCTTATTACGAAACATGGAAATGAAATGCGACATCTCGTTTTAAGAAGCATTAGAACTCTATCGCTACGGTACGTAGACATCTGCAAACGCTATTTCCTAGCATGGAAGTTTCGCATTTACATTCTTTTGAAGTGAATACGAGGTATACATGACACTTCGCAATGGATATTATATATTATTATGAAACATAGAAATGTGATGCTACATCTCGTTTTAAGAAGTATTAGAACTCTATTCTTTCGATACGCGATCATCTGGAAACGCTATTTCCTAGCGAGGAAGTGTCGCATTTACATTCTCTTGAAGTGAATACGAGGTATACATGACACTTCGCAATGAATATTATATCTTATCACGAAACATAGATGTGACATGCGATATCGCGGTTAAAGAATCGCTAGAACTCTATTGCTACGAAACGTAGACATCTGCAAACGCTACTTCCTAGCATGGATGTGTCGCATTTACATTCCTTTGAAGTGAATACGAGGTATACATGACACTTCGCAATAAATATTATATCTTATCATGAAAGATAGAAGTGAGATGCTATATCGCGTATTGAGAAGCATTAGATCTCTATTGCTAATATACGTTGACATCTGCAAACGCTATTTCCTTGCATGGATGTGTCGCATTTACATTCTTGTGATGTGAATACGAGGTATACATGACACTCCACAATGAATATTATACCTTATTACGAAACATGGAAATGAAATGCGACATCTCGTTTTAAGAAGCATTAGAACTCTATCGCTGCGATACGTAGACATCTGCAAACGCTATTTCCTAGCATGGAAGTTTCGCATTTACATTCTTTTGAAGTGAATACGAGGTATACATGACACTTCGCAATGAATATTATATCTTATCATGAAACATAGAAGTGAGATGCGATATCGCGTTCTAAGAAGCATTAGAACCCTATTGCTACGATACGTAGACATCTGCAAACGCTACTTCCTAGCATGGAAGTGTCGCATTTACATTCTTTTGAAGTGAATACGAGATACACATGACACTTCGCAATGAATATTACATCTTATCATGAAACATAGAAGTGAGATGCGTTATCGAGTTTTAGGAAGCGTTAGAACTCTATTGCCTCGATACGTAGACATCTGCAAACGCTATTTCCTAGCATGGAAGTGTCGAATTTACATTCTTTTGAAGTGAGTACGAGGTATACATAACACTCCATAATGAATATTATATCTTCTCATGAAGCATAGCAGTGAGATGCGATATCGCGATTTAGGAAGCATTAGAACTCTATTGCTGCGATACGTAGACATCTGCAAACGCTATTTCCTAGCATGGAAGTTTCGCATTTACATTCTTTTGAAGTGAATACGAGATATACATGAAACTTCGCAATGAATATTATATCTTATCATGAAACATAGGAATGATTTGCGATATCTCGCTTTGAGAAGCATTAGAACTCTATTGCTAGGATACATAGACATCTGCAAACGCTATTTCCTAGCATGGAAGTTTCGCATTTACATTCTTTTGAAGTGAAAACGAGGTATACATGACACTTCGCAATGAATATTATATCTTATCATGAAACATAGGAATGAGGTGCTATATCGCGTTTTGAAGAGCATTAGAACTCTATTGCTACGATACGTAGACATCTGCAAACGCTATTTCCTAGCATGGATGTGTCTTATTTACGTTCTTTTGAAGTGAATACGAGGTATACATAACACTCCACAATGAATATTATATCTTATCACGAAACATAGAAATGAAATGCGACATCTCGTTTTAAGAAGCATTAGAACTCTATTGCTACGATACGTAGACATCTGCAAACGCTAAATCCTAGCATGGAAGTGTCGCATTTACATTCTTTTGAAGTGAGTACGAGGTATACATGATACATCGCAATGTATATTATATCTTATCATGAAACATAGAAGTGAGATGCGATATCGCGTTCTAAGCAGCATTAGAACTCTATTGCTACGATACGTAGACATCTGCAAACGCTATTTCCTAGCATGGAAGTGTCTTATTTACATTCTATTGAAGTGAATACGAGGTATACATGACACTTCGCAATGAATATTATATCTTATCATGAAACATAGAAGTGAGATGCGATATCGCGTTCTAAGAAGTATTAGAACTCTATTGCTACGATACGTAGACATCTGCAAACGATATTTCCAAGCATGGAAGGGTCGCATTTACATTCTTTTGAAGTGAATACGAGATATACATGACACTTCGCAATGAATATTATATCTTATCATGAAACATAGAAGTGAGATGCGATATCGCTTTCTAAGAAGCATTAGAACTCTATTGCTACGATACGTAGACATCTGCAAAGGCTATTTCCTAGCATGGAAGGGTCGCATTTACATTCTTTTGAAGTGAGTACGAGGTATACATGACACTTCGCAATGAATATTACATCTTATCATGAAACATAGAAGTGATATGCGATATCGCGTTCACAGAAGCAATAGAACTCTATCGCTACGATACGTAGACATCTGCAAACGCTATTTCCTAGCATGGAAGTGTCGCATTTACATTCTTTTGAAGTGAATACGAGGTATACATGACACTTCGCAATGAATATTATATCTTATCATGAAACATAGAAGTGAGATGGTGATATTGGGTTTTAAGAAGCATTAGAACTCTATTGCTACGATACGTAGACATCTGGAAACGCTATTTCCTAGCATGCAAGTGGCGCATTTACATTCTGTTGAAGTGAATACGAGGTATACATGACACTTCGCAATGAATATTATGTCTTATCATGAAACATAGAAATGAAATGCGACATCTCGTTTTAAGAAGCATATGTACTCTATTGCTGTGATACGTAGACATCTGCAAACAATATTTCCTAGCAAGGAAGCGTCGCATTTACATTCTTGTGAAGTGAAATCGAGGTGTACATGACACTTCGCATTGAATATTATATCTTATCATGATACATAGAAGTGAGATGTGATATCGCGTTTTAAGAAGCATTAGAACTCTATTGCTACGATGCGTAGACATCTGCAAACGCTATTTCCTAGCATGGAAGGGTCGCATTTACATTCTTTTGAAGTGAATACGAGGTATACATGACACTTCGCAATAAATATTATATCTGATCATGAAACATAGAAATGAGATGCGACATCGCATTTTGAGAAGCAGTAGAACCCTATTGCTTCGATACGTAGACATCTGCAAACTCTACTTCCTAGCAGGGAAGTGTCGCATTTACATTCATTTGAAGTGAATACGAGGTATACATGACACTTCGCAATGAATATTATACCTTATCATGAAACATAGACGTGAGATGCGATATCGCATTTTTAGAAGCATCAGAACTCTATTGCTATGATACGTAGACATCTGGAAACGCTATTTCCTAGCATGGAAGTGTCGCATTTACATTCTTTTGAAGTGAATACGAGGTATACATGACACTTCGCAATGAATATTATATCTTATCATGAAACATAGGAATGAGGTGCTATATCGCGTTTTGAGAAGCATTAGAACTCTATTGCTAATATACGTAGACATCTGCAAACTCTATTTCCTAGCAAGGAAATGTCGCATTTACATTCTTTTGAAGTGAATACGAGGTATACATGACACTTCGCAATGAATATTACATCTTATCATGAAACATAGGAATGATTTGCGATATCTCGTTTTGAGAAGCATTAGAACTCTATTGCTAGGATACGTAGACATCTGAAAACGCTATTTCCTAGCATGGAAGTGTCGCATTTACATTCTTTTGAAGTGAATACGAGGTATACATGACACTTCGCAATAAATATTGTATCTTATCATGAAAGATAGAAGTGAGATGCGATATCGCGTTTTAAGAAGCATTAGAACCCTATTGCTACGATACGTAGACATCTGCAAACGCTACTTCCTAGCATGGAAGTGTCGCATTTACATTCTTTTGAAGTGAATACGAGGTATACATGACACTTCGCAATGAATATTATATCTTATCATGAAAGATAGAAGTGAGATGCGATATCGCGTATTGAGAAGCATTAGATCTCTATTGCTAATATACGTTGACATCTGCAAACGCTATTTCCTTGCATGGATGTGTCGCATTTACATTCTTTTGAAGTGAATACGAGGTATACATTACACTCTACCATGAATATTATATCTTATCACGAAACATAGATGTGACATTCGATATCGCGGTTTAAGAAGCGCTAGAACTCTATTGCTACGATACGTAGACATCTGCAAACGCTACTTCCTAGCATGGAAGTGTCGCATTTACATTCTTTTGAAGTGAATGCGAGGTATACATGACACTTCGCAATGAATATTATATCTTATCATGAAACATAGATGTGAGATGCGACATCTCGTATTCAGAAGCATAAGTACTCTATTGCTGTGATACGTAGACATCTGCGTGCGCTACTTCCTAGCATGGAAGTGTCGCATTTACATTCTTTTGAAGTGAATACGAGATATACATGACACTTCGCAATGAATATTATATCTTATCATGAAACATAGAAGTGAGATGCGATATCGCGTTCTAAGAAGCATTAGAACCCTATTGCTACGATACGTAGACACCTGCGAGCGCTATTTCCTAGCATGGAAGTGTCGCATTTACATTCCATTGAAGTGAATACGAGGTATGCATTACACTTCGCAATGGATATTTTATCATATCATGAAACATAGAAATGAGATGCGACATCTCGTTTTAAGTAGGATCAGAACTCTATTGCTACGATACGTAGACATCTGGAAACGCTATTTCCTAGCAAGGAAGTGTCGCATTTACATTCTTTTGAAGTGAATACGAGGTATACATAACACTCCTCAATGAATATTATATCTTATCACGAAACATAGAAATGAAATGCGACATCTCGTTTTAAGTAGCATTACAACTCTATTGCTACGATACGTAGACATCTGCAAAGGCTATTTCCTAGCACGGAAGTGTCGCATTTACATTCATTTGAAGTGAATACGAGGTATACATAACACTCCACAATGAATATTATATCTTATCTCGAAACATAGAAGTGAGATGTGATATCGCGTTTTAAGAAGTATTAGAGCTCTATTGCTACGATACGTAGACATCTGCAAACGCTATTTGCTAGCATGGAAGTGTCGCATTTACATTCTTTTGAAGTGAATACGAGGTATACATGACACTTCGCAATGAATATTATATCTTATCATGAAACATAGGTGTGAGATGCGACATCTCGTATTCAGAAGCATAAGTACTCTATTGCTGTGATACGTAGACATCTGCGTGCGCTATTTCCTAGCATGGAAGTGTCGCAATTACATTCTTTTGAAGTGAATACGAGGTATACATGACACTTCGCAATGAATATTATATCTTATCATGAAACATAGGAATGAGGTGCTATATTGCGTTTTGAGATGCATTAGAACTCTATTGCTAATATACGTAGACAACTGCAAACTCTATTTCCTACCATGGAAATGTCGCACTTACATTCCATTGAAGTGAATACGAGGTATACATATCATTACACAATGGATATTATATCTTATTACGAAACATACATATGAAATACGACATCTCGTTTTCAGAAGCATAAGTGCTCTATTGCTGTGATACGTGGACATCTGCAAACGCTATTTCCTAGCATGGAAGTGTCGCATTTACATTCTTTTGAAGTGAATACGAGGTATACATGACACTTCGCAATGAATATTATATCTTATCATGAAACATAGAAGTGAGATGCGATATTGGGTTTTAAGAAGCATTAGAACTCTATTGCTATGATACGTAGACATCTGCAAACGCTATTTCCTAGCATGCAAGTGGCGCATTTACATTCTGTTGAAGTGAATACGAGGTATACATGACACTTCGCAATGAATATTATGTCTTATCATGAAACATAGAAATGAAATGCGACATCTCGGTTTAAGAAACATATGCATTCTATTGCTGTGATACGTAGACATCTGCAAACAATATTTCCTAGCAAGGAAGCGTCGCATTTACATTCTTGTGAAGTGAAATCGAGGTATACATGACACTTCGCATTGAATATTATATCTTATCATGAAACATAGAAGTGAGATGTGATATCGCTTTTTAAGAAGCATTAGAACTCTATTGCTACGATATGTAGACATCTGCAAACGCTATTTCCTAGCATGGAAGGGTCGCATTTACATTCTTTTGAAGTGAATACGAGGTATACATAACACCCTACAATGAATATTATATGTTATCACGAAACATAGAAGTGAGATGCGATATCGCGATTTACGAAGCGCTAGAACTATATTGCTACGATGCGTAGACATTTGGAAATGTTATTTCCTAGCAAGGAAGTGTCGCATTTACATTCTTTTGAAGTGAATACGAGGTATACATAACACTCCACAATGAATATTATATCTTATCATAAAACATAGGAATGAGGTGCTATATTGCGATTTGAGAAGCATTAGAACTCTATTGCTAATATACGTAGACATCTGCAAATCCTATTTCCTACCATGGATATGTCGCACTTACATTCCATTGAAGTGAATACGAGGTACACATAACATTAGACAATGAATATTATATCTTATTACGAAACAGAGAAGAGAGTTGCGACATCTCGTTTTAAGAAGCATTAGAACTCTATTGCTACGATACGTAGACATCTGCAAACGCTATTTCCTAGCATGGAAGTGTTGCATTTACATTCTTTTGAAGTGAATACGAGGTATACATGACACTTCGCAATGGATATTATATCTTATCATGAAACATAGATGTGAGATGCGATATCGCGCTCTAAGAAGCATTAGAACTCTATTGCTACGATACGTAGACATCTGCAAAGGCTATTTCCTAGCATGGAAGTGTCGCATTTACATTCTTTTGAAGTGAATACGAGATATACATGACACTTCACAGTGAATATTATATCTTATCATGAAACATAGGAATGAGGTGCTGTATCGCGTTTTGAGAAGCATTACAACTCCCTTGCTAATATACGTAGACATCTGCAAACTCTATTTCCTAGCAAGGAAATGTCGCATTTACATTCCATTGAAGTGAATACGAGGTATACATGACATTTCGCAATGGATATTATATCTTATCATGAAACATAGAGATGAGATGCGACATCTCGTTTTAAGAAGTATTAGAACTCTATTCTTTCGATACGTGGTCTGGAAACGCTATTTCCTAGCACGGAAGATTCGTATTTACATTCCGTTGAAGTGAATATGAGGTATACATGACACTCCATAATGAATATTATATCTTATCATGAATCATAGCTGTGAGATACGATATCCCGTTTTAAGAAGCATTAGAACTCTATTCCTACGATGCGTAGACATCTGCAAATGTTATTTCCTAGCAAGGAAGTGTCGCATTTATATTCTTTTGAAGTGAATACGAGGTATACATAACATTCCACAATGAATATTACATCTTATTACGAAACATAGAAATGAAATACGACTTCTCATTTTAAGAAGCATTAGAACTCTATTGCTATGATACGTAGACATCTGCAAACAATATTTCCTAGCAAGGAAGTGTCGCCTTTACATTCTCTTGAAGTGAATACCAGGTATACATAACACTCCACAATGAATATTATATCTTATCACGAAACATGGAAGTGAGATGCGACATCGCGTTCTACGAATCATTAGAACTCTATTGTTTCGACACGTAGTCGTCTGGAAACGATATTTCCTAGTAAGGAAGTGTCGCATTTACATCCTTTTGAAGTGAATACGAGGTATACATGACACTTCGCAATGACTATTATGTCTTATCATGAAACATAGAAATGAAATGCGACATCCCGTTTTAAGAAGTATTAGAACACTCTTGCTACGATACGTAGACATCTGCAAACAATATTTCCTAGCATGCAAGTGGCGCATTTACATTCTGTTGAAGTGAATACGAGGTATACGTGACACTTCGCAATGAATATTATGTCTTATCGTGAAACATAGAAAGGAAATGCGACATCTCGTTTTATGAAGTATTAGAACACTCTTGCTACTATACGTAGACGTCTGCAAACGTTATTTCCTAGCATGGAAGTGTCGCATTTACATTCCATTGAAGTGAATACGAGATATGCATGAAACTTCGCAATGAATATTATATCTTATCATGAAACATAGGAATGAGGTACTATATCGCGTTTTGAGAAGCATTAGAACTCTATTGCTAATATACGTAGACATCTGCAAACTCTATTTCCTAGCAAGGAAGTGTCGCATTTACATTCCATTGAAGTGAATACGAGGTATGCATGACACTTCGCAATGGATATTATATCTTATCATGAAACATAGAAATGAGATGCGATATCTCGTTATAGGATGTATTAGAACTCCATTCTTACGATACGTGGTCATCTGGAAACGCTATTTCCTAGCATGCAAGTTTCGCATTCACATTCTTTTGAAGAGAATACGAGGTATACATGACACTTCGCAATGAATATTATATCTTATCATGAAACATAGTAGTGAGATGCGATATCGCGTTTTATGAAGCATTAGAACTGTATTGCAACGATACGTAGACATCTGCAAACGCTATTTCCTAGCATGGATGTGTCTTATTTACGTTCTTTTGAAGTGAATACGAGGTATACATAACACTCCACAATGAATATTATATCTTATCACGAAACATAGAAATGAAATGCGACATCTCGTTTTAAGAAGCATTAGAACTCTATTGCTACGATACGTAGACATCTGCAAACGCTAAATCCTAGCATGGAAGTGTCGCATTTACATTCTTTTGAAGTGAGTACGAGGTATACATGATACATCGCAATGTATATTATATCTTATCATGAAACATAGAAGTGAGATGCGATATCGCGTTCTAAGCAGCATTAGAACTCTATTGCTACGATACGTAGACATCTGCAAACGCTATTTCCTAGCATGGAAGTGTCTTATTTACATTCTATTGAAGTGAATACGAGGTATACATGACACTTCGCAATGAATATTATATCTTATCATGAAACATAGAAGTGAGATGCGATATCGCGTTCTAAGAAGTATTAGAACTCTATTGCTACGATACGTAGACATCTGCAAACGATATTTCCAAGCATGGAAGGGTCGCATTTACATTCTTTTGAAGTGAATACGAGATATACATGACACTTCGCAATGAATATTATATCTTATCATGAAACATAGAAGTGAGATGCGATATCGCTTTCTAAGAAGCATTGGAACTCTATTGCTACGATACGTAGACATCTGCAAAGGCTATTTCCTAGCATGGAAGGGTCGCATTTACATTCTTTTGAAGTGAGTACGAGGTATACATGACACTTCGCAATGAATATTACATCTTATCATGAAACATAGAAGTGATATGCGATATCGCGTTCAAAGAAGCAATAGAACTCTATCGCTACGATACGTAGACATCTGCAAACGCTATTTCCTAGCATGGAAGTTTCGCATTTACATTCTTTTGAAGTGAATACGAGATATACATGACTTTTCGCAATGAATATTATATCTTATCATGAAACATAGGAATGATTTGCGATATCTCGTTTTGAGAAGCATTAGAACTCTATTGCTAGGACACGTAGACATCTGCAAACGCTATTTCCTAGCATGGAAGTGTCGCATTTACATTCTTTTGAAGTGAATGCGAGGTATACATGACACTTCGCAATGAATATTATATCTTATCATGAAACATAGAAGTGAGATGGTGATATTGGGTTTTAAGAAGCATTAGAACTCTATTGCTACGATACGTAGACATCTGGAAACGCTATTTCCTAGCATGCAAGTGGCGCATTTACATTCTGTTGAAGTGAATACGAGGTATACATGACACTTCGCAATGAATATTATGTCTTATCATGAAACATAGAAATGAAATGCGACATCTCGTTTTAAGAAGCATATGTACTCCATTGCTGTGATACGTAGACATCTGCAAACAATATTTCCTAGCAAGGAAGCGTCGCATTTACATTCTTGTGAAGTGAAATCGAGGTATACATTACACTTCGCATTGAATATTATATCTTATCATGATACATAGAAGTGAGATGTGATATCGCGTTTTAAGAAGCATTAGAACTCTATTGCTACGATGCGTAGACATCTGCAAACGCTATTTCCTAGCATGGAAGGGTCGCATTTACATTCTTTTGAAGTGAATACGAGGTATACATGACACTTCGCAATAAATATTATATCTGATCATGAAACATAGAAATGAGATGCGACATCGCATTTTGAGAAGCAGTAGAACCCTATTGCTTCGATACGTAGACATCTGCAAACTCTACTTCCTAGCAGGGAAGTGTCGCATTTACATTCATTTGAAGTGAATACGAGGTATACATGACACTTCGCAATGAATATTATACCTTATCATGAAACATAGACGTGAGATGCGATATCGCATTTTAAGAAGCATCAGAACTCTATTGCTACGATACGTAGACATCTGGAAACGCTATTTCCTAGCATGGAAGTGTCGCATTTACATTCTTTTGAAGTGAATACGAGGTATACATAACACTCTACAATGAATATTATATGTTATCACGAAACATAGAAGTGAGATGCGATATCGCGATTTACGAAGCGCTAGAACTATATTGCTACGATGCGTAGACATTTGGAAATGTTATTTCCTAGCAAGGAAGTGTCGCATTTACATTCTTTTGAAGTGAATACGAGGTATACATAACACTCCACAATGAATATTATATCTTATCATAAAACATAGGAATGAGGTGCTATATTGCGATTTGAGAAGCATTAGAACTCTATTGCTAATATACGTAGACATCTGCAAATCCTGATTCCTACCATGGAAATGTCGCACTTACATTCCATTGAAGTGAATACGAGGTATACATAACATTACACAATGAATATTATATCTTATTACGAAACAGAGAAGAGAGTTGCGACATCTCGTTTTAAGAAGCATTAGAACTCTGTTGCTACGATACGTAGACATCTGCAAACGCTATTTCCTAGCATGCAAGTGTCGCATTTACATTCTTTTGAAGTGAATACGAGGTATACATGACACTTCGCAATGAATATTATATCTTATCATGAAACATAGGAATGAGGTGCTATATCGCGTTTTGAGAAGCATTAGAACTCTATTGCTAATATACGTAGACATCTGCAAACTCTATTTCCTAGCAAGGAAATGTCGCATTTACATTCTTTTGAAGTGAATACGAGGTATACATGACACTTCGCAATGAATATTACATCTTATCATGAAACATAGGAATGATTTGCGATATCTCGTTTTGAGAAGCATTAGAACTCTATTGCTAGGATACGTAGACATCTGAAAACGCTATTTCCTAGCATGGAAGTGTCGCATTTACATTCTTTTGAAGTGAATACGAGGTATACATGACACTTCGCAATAAATATTGTATCTTATCATGAAAGATAGAAGTGAGATGCGATATCGCGTTTTAAGAAGCATTAGAACCCTATTGCTACGATACGTAGACATCTGCAAACGCTACTTCCTAGCATGGAAGTGTCGCATTTACATTCTTTTGAAGTGAATACGAGGTATACATGACACTTCGCAATAAATATTATATCTTATCATGAAAGATAGAAGTGAGATGCGATATCGCGTATTGAGAAGCATTAGATCTCTATTGCTAATATACGTTGACATCTGCAAACGCTATTTCCTTGCATGGATGTGTCGCATTTACATTCTTGTGATGTGAGTACGAGGTATACATGACACTCCACAATGAATATTATACCTTATTACGAAACATGGAAATGAAATGCGACATCTCGTTTTAAGAAGCATTAGAACTCTATCGCTACGATACGTAGACATCTGCAAACGCTATTTCCTAGCATGGAAGTTTCGCATTTACATTCTTTTGAAGTGAATACGAGGTATACATGACACTTCGCAATGAATATTATATCTTATCATGAAACATAGAAGTGAGATGCTATATCGCGTTTTAAGAAGCATTAGAACTCTATTGCTACGATACGTAGACATCTGCAAACGCTGTTTCCTGGCATGGAAGTGTCGCATTTACATTCTTTTGAAGT